>NC_072457.1:29376397-29676397 GCF_027596085.1 Anoplopoma fimbria | reverse complement strand
ATAAGGTTTTGTGTCTATAATGAAAGTCATATTTCTCTGAATGCAAGACATATAGATACCTAGACATACATTTGATGATTGAGTTAATATATGATACCTGATAATACATGTTATTCAAGGCTTGCCACTACATGCACCATTTTAGACAAACATAATTATGGGTTATTTTCAATATCTATTAGTTTGACGATTATTTTTCACAATTAATCTATTTACTGTTTGGTAACTTTACATCAGCTCGGTTTTGAACCAGTTGTCGTTTCTTTCTTTGCTGCCGCTGAACATTTGCAAGTGACAAAAGACCAAAGACTGTAATACCTGGAAAATGATAGAGGGTGTTAAATAAGTGGAGCACTTTCTCTCCATTGCTATGTCCTACCCACTTAAGTCACAATGCCGTCATTGTGCTCGGACCACAGCAATTGTTCATCCATCACTATACCAAGTAATTTAGTCTTCTTGACCGGTTCTATTGCCATACCTGACATTGACATATGCAGCTGTGGATCACCTCTAAGCATACTCCTAGAGCCAAACACAATACTTTTAGTTTTGTAAATGTGCAGGGCTTGTTTGATTACTGTCAGGATGTTTCAACAAAAATGTTTCAAAGGAGATTACCTACACTGCATTTTATTTAGCAAGTGCAATATTATTAGAACTGCAAGAAACAATGACACACGACCACAATGTCCCCGGTTTGGTTCTATTGATGATCTATTGATTGCATGCCTTACTCCTCTGTCTGACTCCTGTGTCTAGCTTGCCTCTACAATGTGTGTCCAATAAAAGCAAAACATGCCACCAAAGATTTAATCTTTAAATTCATCCAGAATAATAATATCCCATGATATGCCCTATAGGCACACATTGATTATACCCATAGGCCTGATGTAATGCCTGTTGTCATTTGAAAATGTCACCTGACTTAAATTCTGAATGCACGGATTGGAATTGCATCTCTCTATTTATTTAAGTCAGAAAAAGGGCAGTATTTCCTTTCGCTTATGTTTGAAGTATTTTGCAATTACAGGCCAGACAGAGCAGACAAATGATGTTGACTGCGAGTCAGGCAAAGTGGAAGACGGAAAGGAATTGTACTTGCTGAAGTTAAAATTTGAAATATCAAGCGCCTATTCAAGCGATGATTGTAATTTAACCAAGCCTTTTCAGGGGTACTTGACAATGCATATTAAACAGGGCAAATGCTTTTCGGAAAAGAAAACAATGACAATGAGTTTGAGAATTCGGTCTCCATCTCCATGTTTTTTGTTTTCAGCTTTAATTAATAATTTTGAGGCATGTCAAAGTCTTCGGATCTCAGATATGATATCATGAAAGGAGAAAAATATGGGATTCCCGCAGCCGGAGCTAGTGTTACTTTCAGCTCTCTCAGCCCGTAAGCACCACTGATGTGCCATGAACCAGACACGCTCAACCTGCTCCAGTAGATTTACTCAGGGGCCAAAAAAATGCCAAACCAGAAAGAAAGCACATATCTTCCCCAACAGCTTCCCAGAGACAGAAAAGAAAAGTTACTTTGTCAGCCAACTTCGCCTGCATACAAAAGGAGTTAAAACAAAAAAAGGCAGAGCTGCTCTCAGACACACACACACACACACACACACACACACACACACACACACACACACACACACACACACACACACACACACACACACACACACACACACACACACACACATATATATAACATACAGACAGGCAGTCTGACAGACAAGGTTGGAGAGAATAGATGTGGGCAGGTTCAGTGATTCCGATGTCAGAGGCGGTCTGAACGCTCTCTGTGTCTATCCTCTCTCCACTAGACCTTACATGGCAGTCCTCTCCGGGGTGTTCAGAGAAGACAGGAGGGGTTGCAGGGAAGATGAAGAAGGGGGTGGTGGTGGGGGGTGGGGTGGGGGTGCATGATGGCAGGTACTAGGGGATTGTTCCAATGCCCTTGACATGAGGGAAACGCCGGAATGAGAGAGAACAAGAGCCAACCTATAAAGGGGGATCAGTGAAAAGAAAGCTGCAGGAGTAGTGTGTATGTATGTATGCATGTTTCTGTGTTTCTGTGTGTGTGCATGAAGGTGCATTTGATTTTTGCTTTAGATGCATGTATGTGTGTGTTCTTGCATACATATATAGTGTGTGTATGTGTAGCCAAATAGGAAAATCAAGATTGCTGGTGTATTTCAAAGCTTTTGGCACAGTTTGAGAGTCCAGCATACATTTTTTAAGAGCAGTTCAATGTATGGGAGTGAGTGAGTGAGTGTGAGTGTGAGTGTGAGTGTGTGTGTGTGTGTGTGTTTGTGTGTTTGTGTGTGTGCTTACTGCCCACAACCAGCACGAGTCCCTGACCGGGGCTTTTCTTTGGGCTAGCAGATGTTTCTCTCTCACCTTGCCATACCTCATAAAGCGTGATGGCTCAGGACCCTGGGGCCAGTCTGGCAGACACACGCATGAAAAACACACACATATTCCTACACATACACACACATGTGCATGCCCCCTCTATGTCCCACCCTACCACCACAACCACAAAGCCATGCATGCACACACACACACACACACACACACACACACACACACACACACACACACACACACACACACACACACACACACACACACACACACACACACACACAAAAACACATGGAAATGCCCACACACAGATGCAAACCCATAGAAACAGGCGGGAAGTCGTGGTCTGCCGGCTTGTCTCCACACACTGACATGCAGAGAGAGAAAGTGTCAAGGGCAGAGCATTGTGGAAGTTTGGATGCCACAGAATCTAAAGCCACAGGAAAGGCAGGCAGGCAATCCAACACACAGCTCTCACTGACACAGTGAAGAGGGGAAAGTGAAAGAAAGACAGCTAGAGTACTTTTGAAGTAGCCGCCTGAATGTCACAACTGGCTACCCAATAATAAAATCATCATAAGCATGTGCTCCATGCCAGTCTTAAGACAATGCAATTGTAAATCGTTTGACCAGAACAGTAATCTGTCATCAACAGCGAGATCACTGTGTGTTCATTTTGGATTTTGTTATCTATCCATCCATCTATCTTCATCCAATTTAGTTTAAATAATTAGGTTTAAAACTGATATTTTGTGTGCAACTGGCATGATAACAGCGGCGCTGGGAGGTGTGGGTTCTGAGATAATCTCTATAAACTCTATGTAATGACGCCATACTAAATGCTGAGCAGCATTCATGCTTTTCCCATCAATTCGAAAGTGCGAGTATTGTTTTTAAATTAAAGTTATTAAGCATCCAAACACTAAAAGCGAGCTTTCGATCAAAAAAACGTATTCAAAGCAGGAAACACGTGAATGTAAAAGTAGAAAAAAAGTCAAGAACAGCCTTAATGCAGAACACTTGTTGAACATTTCAGTATCGGGTATGACAGACTACAGGTTAAAGACACCGTGTTTGTAACATAGAGATAGTCAACACTAAGCAGCACATAGAATGTACAATGTAAACAAAAATATATGATAAAATACGTAACACGAGAGATACATGCTTTGTAAACATCAGGATTCAGCCAAAATCAAACAGAGCATTAATAATCTATTGTAGTTTATTCATGTCAAAATCCTCATTAAGACCCAGTGGTCATAAAGAGTGGATCCCAACCAGCTCCCTCTGGCATAACCTCCTGTCAACATCACCGCCTCCATGAGGAGTAGTCTGCTTTATACCTCGGAACCTTAGGGAGGAAATGGAATTTGAGTGGTTGTTAAAGTGACAGGCTACGGGATACTTCATATCCTTGGGTCTTATGGAACTAAGGGGCTGTTAACATGAAGCATCTACAAACGTGTGGAAAACTCTAGCCGTGCCGTTTTCATGCTTTTATCCAAGGTGCTCGGGGGTTTTTGTGCTACAGCCAATACTTAGCCACTGAAACCTGCGATGACGACGGTGATGAACAAACTAAACAAAGTCAAAACAAAGATACATGGATTCCCAAAAGCATAAATCCCTCACAGTAGCTTTACATCTCGTTTTGTCCGTCAATTTGTCTGCTCTTTAAACCGGATGTTGAGACATCCTTTGATGGAAAAGTTGAAGCAAGCAAAAAAGTCTTGGGGAAAGATAGTGAAGCTCTGTGTAGTACTACAATATTTAACTTCTCCTCTGTATAGCCTATTTACCGCAGAATGATATTCAGGGAAAAAAGAAAAGCTAAATGCCTTCTGTAATTGGTTGTTTCTCGTCAGATGACATGTGGTGCATCCTGCAGCTAGATAAACTACAAAAGTTAAACTATATTCATCTTCGGGCACAGCAGGCATGTCATGAAAGAAATTGGTGCTTAGGAACGTCACTCTCACTACGTTAAAAACCATGGCTTTGATTTTGCAAAACAGGTGGCATGTGGATGGACCCTTATTCTTTTCTTAAGGGGGCATACTTTTAACAATGTCGAATTTGTAACTCGGCTATTTCAACAATGGACAGCATGAGATATCTTCCCTTGCTGGATTTTTTTTCTCCCATTCCTTGCATGCTGTAACATCATGATGATAGATGTATTTAAGGAGTGAGCCATCCCTTTTCATCTCTGTTGAGAGCTACACATGTGCAGTACCGATCACGCACTCGAGAAAATGGCGACGGATGAAGACAAAGTTTATGAGCTAAAGCTCAAGCAAGCATTTCATTTTTCCTGGATACTAGAGTTTAGTTGGGTAGCGTTAGAGAATGTGGGCGGAACTCCAACATTTTTTTTCTGCAAGTAAATTAACTTAAATAAAAATGAAAGATGGCGGTTTACTTCATACGTGTGGTTGTTTGATAACTGCTAATAACTTAAAACAATTTGTATAGAGGCAAGTCAAAATTGACTTTGGGCAAGTGGATTTCTGACCAGCTTGCATATCCGGCTTAGTGAAACCAGAACATTCACCCTGAACCCTTATTGTCACATTATTTATCTTTCCAGTCAGATGATTTATTATATGTGTTTTCCAGAACATTGTCACATTTTAATTTTATTTCCAGCAAGCACAAATTAAATGCAATGTACTCAACCCTCAGATCAAGTGAATTAAGATCATTTAGATTAAAGCTTGGATGAAATTATTCTTTTAAGAAAAAAATATCATATGAAAATGCACAAATTGAACCGCAAAGTTAACTTTATATCTGAGTTTGAAATGTATGCAGACAAGTTTTAAATACATTCATTTATTTTCCTCCACAAAACCTAATTACATTTTTATTGAATTTTAATCCTCTTCTAGACTGTATTACACGTGAATAAAGGATCAGACAGAACAGAGAAGATGGAGACATTAGAAGAAACAACAAGAGAGAAATGCACATTTCACACACACACACACACACACACACACACACACACACACACACACACACACACACACACACACACACACACACACACACACACACACACACACAGATTGATCTGACACACAAAGAACCAGGTTTGACAGACTGTTGAGATTCTCATTAAAACCCTGGAGAGAAAATCTTTTTTAATCGTTGGAGAATTATCGTTGGAGTTGGATTAGTAATCCACTGTGGATTATGCTGAACTGTAATACCAGAGGCAATCACAAGGTGGCAAAAAGCTTTGCAACACCCCAGCACACACTACAGTGCTTTGACAAGAATTCAGTGACCAATCAGAGAAATCTGACTTCAGACTAAAGATTTATTCACTTTGTTGGTCCATGTCACTGTGGGGGTAGCAAAACACAGTCAGGCTCATATCAGTTACAGATCTGATCAGCAGAAAATAAAGGGAGCAGTTATAACTAGATACCCAGATCACATTTTTTTTGTCGCCATTGCTTTGCATATCATTAATGAACCACATCAACATATCATAAAAAAATATTTTTAACTACCCTGAAGTCAGTGTAAACCGTCAACAATTCTATATGTTATCCTTCTACTTTGTTTAAGTCATCTAAAGTGGTTATTTGCATAAAAAACACACAATTCAAATGATTAGGAAATAAGGATTGGATTTATATTGATTAAAAAAAGAGAAAAAATCTTAGCATTAGTGGTATAATGATGTATCATGATCTGCTTAGAGCTAGAGTTAGGAAGTTAAACAGGTCATAATTCTCTTTCCA
This sequence comes from Anoplopoma fimbria, assembly GCF_027596085.1. NCBI lineage: Eukaryota > Metazoa > Chordata > Actinopteri > Perciformes > Anoplopomatidae > Anoplopoma > Anoplopoma fimbria. Next base: position 29,670,266 of record NC_072457.1, on the reverse strand, counting down.
AAATTGATATTACTGGAAAATGATCTCCTTCAAACAACCGTATTCAAGTTTCGCGCCAAAGTCTACATATTACAAGATTAGATTTGCAGACTTTTAAAATTCATATTTCACCTTCACCGACTACAACTTTCATCCTAATACAGCATGAATGCAACATAATGTAACTGAATGGTAACTCCGTATGTTAGCTGTCTCAAATGCTGCAAACATTACTATCACTCCACCTGACAATTCTTCTCACTTGCTCTTCTTTGACCCCGGCTGGCCATTAAGTCAAGAACATGAGTTTCTTTCAGGTTAAAGGAATGATGAGCAGGCTCTCATCAAAAGGTTTTTGTATTTGTGCAAGCCAGTGTGTGCTGTCTAACACAGCGTGCCACCTTTCATCTGTATTTGTGTTTTCAGAGCTACATGCATACACAGACGCAGACAGGCGCAGTGACAGGCTGTCTGTTTTTTCTCCAGGTACCGTAGCGCTTTCATCTTCCCGTGTGTCAATCCACTTTGGCCTATGTTTGTAGTCTTTTCGCATGGACACGCATACACACAAACACACAGCTAGAAAAAGCTTTTATGTCTGCATGCCTAACCTAATATTCAAACCCCGAAAAACTTTCTGAATGTTATCTTCCTCTGACGAGTATAAATAGAGCAACTTGAGAGGTGCTAGGTTTAATCTTTAGGCCCATCAGAGATGACAGTGAAATAATCAAAACCTCCTACAGCCGCTCTGCAGATTCCATTGGTTATGAAGGCCAAAGATAAAAGGATGCCTTTGAAAAATACATTCCATGCAGAGCCACATATGTCTCTCCCAATTTAGCCTACACTGCACACACACACACACACACACACACATGCACCTACTGCAATGGAAAGACCCACAAGGACATGGTCATGCATGGATGTTCAGAAATGTGCACACACAGAAAGACATGTATAGGTGCAAATAAAACATATGCCCGCACATGTGCACACAAGCACACACACACACACACACACACACACACACACACACACACACACACACACACACACACACATGCGCTGGCAAGGCACCTGTCATTACTCGCTCTGTCAAAGTAGATCATACGGGCATTAATTGAGAGTGCAATCGTGCTCTGAGCCCACGGTTCAAAGGAGCTGATAATAAGCTGTGATAGGTCCAGCTGATGGAAAAGCCAGGCAGGCTGCAGGCATGCACAGAGCAGACACATGCTGGGCTCATGTGTGTGCGTGTGTGTGTGTGTGTGTGTGTGTGTGTGTGTGTGTCTGCCATTGCCCTTGTGTTTTTATGATTGCACGAAAATCTGGATCCTCTTTGTTTAAAGTTTAAGGTTTGATCTTAGGGGACAGTTGATTCAATTTTCTGTCCTCACAGTTTTATAGTCTGGGGTTTCAGCTTGATTCCATCTATGCTCTTAAATATCTCCTGACTTTCTTTCACGGTTCATTGACAGATATTGGGAGGAAACTTAATCTTTTTGCCTGGGTTTAGGCTCAGTGGACCACACAAACCTAAACCAATACCGCCCAAAGCCACAAATCTGGCTCTGTAGCTGTTACCATAGCGCTATATATGTATGTGTGTGTGTGTGTGTGTGTGTGTGTGTGTGTGTGTGTGTGTGTGTGTGTGTGTGTGTGTGTGTGTGTGTGTGTGTGTGTGTGTGTGTGTGTGTGTGTGAGTCTCGGCTTGCATCTGTGTGTGCGAGCAGCCACTCTAGCCGCTAACTTGTCTTGTAGCCGGCTCTGTATTCCTGGCATTGCTGTGGTCGATAAGACAGTGGCATGCAATATTAATGCAGCCTTCTACTGTGGTTGGTAAGAGCTTCGGACAGCCTCCGCTAGTGTTTCAGAGGGAACTGAGAACAAACAGTGAGCCTGAAACACAGAGGTGAGGACAAAGCAAGAGAGGAGGGAATAAACAAGGGGGAGGGAAAGTAAGAGAGGGGGAAGGGAGGGTGTCTAAAAGAGGAAAAAAGAAAGGTGATAAAGACAGAGCATAGAGGAAAAGATAAAAAACAGACCCAGGCGGATGGAAAGTAGAGCAATAAAGAGGAAGGGAAAGAGGCAGACACAGGTCTAGAGAGGCAAAAAGCATGGGGAAGAACAGTGGATGGAAAAGAGCCATAGGTCAAGTCAAGTTGGAAGCATGGAAGCTGGGTGGGGGAAATAAGAATGGGATGAAAGACTGATTTGGAGGATGAGTGGGTGAAAGTGGAGGCGGGTAGTGGAATGAGAGAAAAGCTAACAGCAGGATGAGATGGAGGGGGATAAAAGAGTAGTTTAAATGGAGAGAAAAAAAGGAGAATGTGTTGGGAGAAGAGCTTTTAGAAAAGTGAGAGATTGTAGAGGCATGTCAGCAGGGAGAATGATGAGAATAGCGAGAGATGTGGTGTGATCGCCGCACTCGCGATAATGAGCGGTATGGAGGACAACTGAGCGACAGATGGAGAACATAATTACACATTGTAAGGTCATCCGGTATCAATACAGTAATAAATACTGATCAAACCGTGTGTGTGTGTGTGTGTGTGCACAAGCAGTGTATGTGAAGCGGCAAAATCTGTCTTCCACTTATGTGTCAGTCCCAAATGTGAGTGCACACGCTCACGCTGGCATAGCCCTCTTCAGCCGTTGCCTGGCAACTTTGAGGCAATTAAAAGCTAGGGGCATCCATAACCTGACAGAATACATTAATTTTGTTAAGTTCACAGTTTACATGACTTTCAATTGACAGAACGAACAACTCTGACCCGAGTTTGGACATTTTTTTTTTATAAACGGCACTCGGCTTAAAAATGTAGGATTCTCGGGAGAAAGTTTTCAGAAGACAGATCTTCTTAAGTGGACTTGATTCCTCAAGGGAATGTCTCAACTGCTTTGGATGTCTCTCATTTGCCATATTGCTTGCTGTATATCCCTGTCTCTTTCCGTCTCACTTCCCTACTTATTCCCCTGATTCATTCAGTAGAGGAACTCCAAAATGTTTCAAGTGTCAGAGCAGAGAAAGGAAAGAGGCAACCTCCAGCTCAACTTGGGCGACATTTCCACAAAACGGCAGTTAAATTATGGCCTTTCAACATGTACATTCCTTCGGCTGTGAAGTTCACTGATTTGTCTGCAGTGCTTTTGATGGAAGCTTGTATGCTGCATTTTGTTTTCGGTCGACAGAACCGGAGCGGTACTGTTTGTATATTGCAAATAGAAGACGGGGGCAGAGGGGGAGGGGCAGCCAAGAACTTGCATTTAAGTAATTCAGTTTCCGGTTAGGATTTTTCATTGCTGCCTGCCAAAGTTGTTTTCAGGGAGGGAGAGTAATGTGTGGAAAAAAATGCATAACTCAAACCCATTACGGCTTGCTTTTAGCAGCCATAATATTGAGAGAAGTACACTGGTACTGCACTTGATGATGCATTATCAACTCTCAAGTGGACAAATTGTGGCTTTGGCTGTATTCATAGCCATTTTCAAAGTCAGTGTAGTTGTTAATTTGAGAAAAAGGGAAAGAAAAAAACAATACAAAATCTCTGTTATTATTATTATTATTATTATTATTATTATTATTATTATTATTAGCCTTCAGTAAATCCAGCCATTTGTGTCCTCAGATTTTAAATGCTTTTTTTTCATACACAGATACAATCTTACTCCCAAACATCCACTATTAAGATTCCCCGATGAAAAGCTGCTAAGAAGCTGCCCTTAGTACAGATTGTTTCAGTTTAAGTTGATATTCAGAAACAGTGAGGGACAACAGAATATATTGATGACTCTATTTGGGATTTACCTTGATGAAACATACCTTGACAGTGGTTCTTGCAGTGGATGCAGAAAAAGAACATGTGTGTGTGTGTGTGTGTGTGTGTGTGTGTGTGTGTGTGTGTGTGTGTGTGTGTGTGTGTGTGTGTGTGTGTGTGTGTGTGTGTGTGTGTGCTCTGATTAAAAAGAAACAAAAAGAAAAACATTTGACAACATCAGCTACTTCATTGTAATGATTCACTCACAACCTCTTCATTCGATAGCTTCTCATTTTTCTATCCAACGACACACACACACACACACACACACACACACACACACACACACACACACACACACACACACAACACACACACACACACACACACACACACAGTCACATATGGCATTTATGTGTCGCTCTCACATCTTACCCTTCAGCCCACAAGTGTTTGGTTTTCTGTTTTCCATTTGAGTCCTCATATCGCCAACTCTGTATCTATCTACTCACATCGACACTTCAAACCAAAAGGGTCAGTAACCATGTGGCAATGCTCTGTACAGGAATAATGCCTCTCTCTCTCTCTTCTTCCTCCTCCTCCTCCTCCTCTCTCATTCATTTCCTTTAGCGAGTGCGCTCTGAACATTCACTTCAGTGTCGATTCCTCTACACACACACACACACACACACACAGAGAGTACTTCAGACAGATCAACTGGCCAGTGTGGCTTGTATAGTCCCTCTATCTTATAGTGTGTTCTTGACAAGGAAACTGCATGCTTTGCTTCATCATAAGAAAGATGATGAGTGGGTTTGCGTGGGTGAGTGTATGGGGCTGCTTTTGGGATGGTAGATTACATATTCAAGGGTAACATATATTGATTATTCTAGTGATTATTCTCGGGGGGTTAAAGGGTTTAAAACGATCCACATACATTGTAGTTTGACTGAGGTCCTGGCTTTTGAGCTATTGATTTTCCGACATGATCTGTTGGACGAGCACACTCACAAACTATATTAAAAAAAGCCTTCAATTTGCATCTATTAGCTGAGGTGATGGCAGAAGTCGTTGTACTTTTGGTACTGATTTGAAACACCAGATGAGAAACAATATAATGTCAACGTTATTGTAAAACAAAATGAATAAATAAATATGATTTATACCATTTTAGATTGAGATGAGGGACAGTTTAAAAGAAGAAAAAAAAGAAATGAGAGGAGAAAGATAATGAATGCATATGCTTCCGTACAGGGAGCAAGGATCACTGAATTAGTATGAATATGATGTGGATCTGTCTAGCACTTCACTGTGCTAGACCTCAGCTAAATTGATGTATTTTTGGACATTTTGGTCGACATTTCAGACAGCTCTCTAGAAGGAACTGACCTTTAAGAGTGACTTTTAAATAGAAGAAGCTATTGCAGCTTTTAAGTTGTGTAGCACTATCCCTCTTTTTAAGCAGCCTTCACAGAGTGTAAACAGAAAGTCTATAAAATAAACTATTCCGTTTGCAAGCCAGCTAACACACTTGGCTTATTGATTGTTGCCATCTGTAGAAAATGCAACTTACTTTTTCATTGTGAGAGTAGCTATCGTGCTTTTCAATTAGAGCTACACAAATAATTGAATATCTATATCGAACACAATTTGGGCTTCTACATTGAAATGAGCATGATCTACTGTGATATTGACATTTCAAATGTGTGCTCCGCTTATAGAAAACTCAAGCACCTCCTAAACTAACAGCAAGCCACCAGGGGGCCAGCAAGATTTTTTGGCTTCACTTTTGTGAAGCTGTGATGCCATTGCACGCACATTTACTTGATGTTGCAGCTGTGGTCCAGAATAGAAAAGTAATACACTGGTTTTGGCAAAATAAAACATGCATTGAATTTCAGGCGAAGAACCTTATTTGAGTCTTATTTGATGCAAATATTTCTACATTAGCAGGAATGCAGCACAATATGGAAGTGGAAGCAGTGGTCTCTTTATTTAAATGTAAAAGTGCAATAAAAAAAATGTCCCTAAAATCAATGATGATCATTTTGGCCATAATTGTGCAGCACTAGTTTAAATAAATTCCAATGGTCACAACTTTTTACATCCGTGAAAATGTGCGTATGTACTGCGTGATCAGCAGTATGTTCAGTCATCATCTCTTACAGAATATCACCCAACACACTGCTTCCATCAAAGCTTTGGAGGGTTGAGGTGGGCGATATGAAAGCAGTTTTTTAACCATGTTTTGGTAAAATGGTGACTCGTTGGAACACAGGTGGGGTGCAGATAAGTGGATGTTGCCTAATGACTGGTTTCAAGAGTTTCTATTGTTTTGACACGTTTAACTTTTTACAACTTGCCACTCTTTGAATCAACTGCAACCCACATGAATTCATGATGCCCACAGTTAGTTTGTAAAGGAGGAAAAATACAAACATTTCCAAGCCCCTTCCAATACGGCAGGGGGTGATCATTTAATAGGGAAAATAGAATTTTGGAGTATCTCTGCTCCACTTCAAGTCATGCTTCCCGTCTGGCACTGAACAAAATACTTCTCCCCTCAACACTTCAGCACTCTTGGAAAGTTGCCATACTGTCAAATCTAGATAGCTAATGAATGGACACGTCAATCATGCATTGTAGGCCCAGAGAGTAGCAGAGTTACATATGTGGATAGCCTCCTGCATTGTGACATAGAATTGACAGACTGCTCACAATCCCTCCGGCTCTGGGAAGAAAAGATTTTAAATAAATCAAAGGAACAGCAAGGAAGTTGTTGAGGATATTTCGTAGAGTTGGCGGTCGAGGCCACCAACACAGCAAATACCAATGTGACTGCAAGACAGAACACATTTCCAGCAAAAATCTCCTGACAGCTGATCTAATGAAGTAGCTGGAGCCAGGATAGAAAGATCACATGCAATCTGAAGCACACAGGAGAAGTGTTGCTATGCAGCTTGGCTCTCCAAATCATTATTAAATGAAAAGGCTTTGCAGACGTAATTAAAGCACTATTGCTGGTTTTTGCCATAATTGGTTTATAACTTGGTACCCTCTGCACAACCTAATGTTTTTGTCTGTTTTGAGCTGAAATGGAAGCCGTAGCTGGCAGAACACATGTTGCTGTCTAACTATGGAGAATCTGTTTTTGCACAGACATCAAAGGTGCCCAGAGAGATTTTTGTTTTTTAGTGACAACCATTGGATGCCCATGTCCCCCAGGATAAAGCACAATGGAGGTGATGAACCCCTGACTTTTCATCTAGAGACAGCAGCAAGTCCACGTTTTCACTTTCCCAGTGAAATATCTCAACATACCTATAGTTGGAAAAACATTTTGTAAAGATATTCGACTTTGATGATCCACTGACCTGTAGTGCCACGATGAGGTTGACATTTGTTGTTCACAGTGAAAGAATCATTGAATGGATTTCCATAAAACTTTGTACAGACATTTATGCCCTGCTATGTAAAATACTTTTTTGTAATCTCCTGATATTCTTATTTAGTGCCATCATCAGGAGATAATTCCAGTTTGGCAAAAACTTTGACCAAATAACTGCTAAGGCTATTAACATTCCTGCTCTGGTCCTCGTCCTTAATGTTATTCTTGTTAAGCGGTAGCACACACGTTTTCTTTTTTGACTTTTTTTCTTGTTGTTTAGCCAAATACAACAAACAGAGGCGCTCCTCTGGCTATTGTCAGTTTGCCATCAGTTTTTTCTAGTGTGCATTTGTGGAAAACGTCTGCGCGCACACTCACAGAACTTCTTCCTGTGTACAGAATCATTTGATTATCCGCTGTCCGTGTTAAAATCTGCAGCTAAATGCATATTGAAGATTTACTGCAACATTCATACGTTGCATGTAGTTAAGTTGCATGCTTATATTAATGGAAATGGTAGATGGTAAATGATACAAGTTACAGGGTGTAAATTGCAAGGCTAAACTATAGACAGGGTTATAATCCCTCTGTTTTAAGGTGGACGGACTCGCTTTGTCTTCACCTTTCCAAGTACAAAGCTGCCAACTCTTAGTCTGAAAAAACCATTAGGGCATATTCATATAAATAATAAAAGTGAGTAAAGCACCACTGCACAGTAGAATTGAAGATCTAAATCAGACCCAGTGGAACTGACAATTTACATCTCGTAATTATTATGCCACGTATCATGATTTGAACATTGTCTGCCTAAGTTTATTAGAATGTGTTTATTACTGTGTCCGATTCTTTGCCTTTGAAGAAATGAAAATGGTTTCCTTTAATCGCCCTTCCCTCCTCGCTCTTCCTCCCTTCCTCGTATTCATGCATCATGCAATCATACACACAAAGCCCAATTTGTTTTCTGTTACTTTAAACAAATCTGTAACAAAGTAAAGAGAGCTGTTTGAATATTGCACTCGCTGTATTGCTCCACTGAGCTGTCAGCTTTAGGGGAGGCATTTGTAGCAACTTTTAATGAATTCTTCCCAGTACAATATATAAACAATTCAAAACACTTTGTGTCACATCTGTTAGACTTTCCCTCTCTGAGAGCACTTGTGTGTTTACATGACGTAATATAATACAAAGACACAGATGCATTTATCAATTCCTCTACCCTTTGATAAACTTAATCAATGACAACCTCTAATTGATCATGGAGTATCGAGTCTTCTGCTCTTTTTAACCTCTGTCTCTTGGGCTCATTCACTTGATCTTCATCAAATCCACCACTCGCTTTTTTTCACAGCCCTGATGCCCTATACCCTAAGCTTTGTCAGCCCATGGAGACCTTGGGACCCCCGGGCATTATTTTCTAATAACACAGTCCTCCCCACTCTCCTCATACCCATCTAGCTCTAATATAGGGGACAACTACTAGTGGCATGAACATAAGCTCCCATTCTCCTATTGAATAAGTTGTCTGGTAAAGCCAATAGGACCCTATCATAGTACCCGGAGACAGCCACTGCTGCCAATAAATTGTGTAAAACATAAGAAGAAAAAAAATTGTGGAATAATTTAAGGAGTTATATAAACTCATTATTATGAGATGTTTTTTCATCATTAATTTTAATGGCAATAGAGTTTTATATTTTTGTGTAAAAGTAGACTTTTGACAAGAGACATTCTGAAATATAAATGCCTCTTATTGATTAAAAATACACTAAAAAACTCAAAAAACATAAAATATGTATGTAACTTCAATGTATAGTATAAATTGACTCTTGATGGTTGCTTTAATTATTTAAAAAAGATATTGTTTAATTTATATATCTTCCAAAGTCTATCGAAGTGATTATTTATTTCTTTATTATTTAATAATAAATTGTTAGTATTGAACAATTCATAGTCCACCACTTGGGTCCAGACTTATCTCATTAACTATTGGATGGATAATCATGAAATTAAGTACACATATCCAACTCCTCCTCGGGATGAAATATCATAACGTTGGGGATCTTTTGACTGTTCGTCAAGCGCCATATTCAGGCCAAAATTTAAATGGTGAAATGATTTGGTTATTGACCACAAAGTAAAACTAATGACATTCCCTTCTGCCTAAACTGTTTACTAATACAAACGATTTGGAATGTAGCATGCTTACCCATTAAACTAAGATGTTGAAAATGCATGGTAAACATTAGAGGGGTTGACATGTCTCCACTATAAACGCAGTGCGGATGTGAAGGTTTCTTCATGGATGCAGTGGCAGAGCAGTTTGGTTTCATTTCAGCTTAGTGTGAGTCTTCACTGCGTTTTAACTATTTTCCTCTTTTCTCCTCTTTTTGTCCTCTCCTCTGATCTCTGCGTTTCACCGAGGGCGGGGCTTAGACACACTGGGCAGTTGTAGTCCGCTAAATGTTGCTCTCATTACCAATATCAGAAATTCAATGTGGTTCTGTCAAGAGATGCAGTGACTTAGACCAATTAAGAGTAAAACATTACGAGTAAGTGTACATAATTAACTAACTAAACCCTGCTAGCGGCTAGGCTTATTTCTGCAGTGTATAATGCCAGAGGCAACAAAGAGGTGCCCTGTCTTAGAGCTGCTATATGAAAACATTATTGTATTAGATTAAAGCACAGATGTGATGCACTGCGTAAGAATGTATGTTTTGTTTTGGTAATGTTTATGTACTGAGGTGGGTCACACAGATACTTGATTACTATACCTAGTGCTCCAGTGTTAAGTTGAAGTCTTACCTATGCAATAAACAGGATTTCATTGAGGCATGCCAATCACTCAGCTAGCCTATACACGCTCTGCACACGCATCACCAAGGCTAATATCGTTAACAATTAGGCCACTCACACAACTGCTCAACCAAGCAACAACTTGCCAAGGCCCTGCAACATAATCAACATAGCACAATCGCCTCTTTCTCTAACCCGACACACTTGAACCCGACAGATTTTTTTACTGTTATGTAATATGTCTGTTCGAGTGACAAAGTTGTTTTCACCCTCACATTCCCTCACAAACAACCGCACGAACCCATTTTTGCAGTTTTGGTGACCGGAGACGCAGCACAGCTCCTGATGCACAATCTGGAAAACCGTCTGAATCCGAGTTATTAGGAAGAGGACATTGTCTGTAGGAGGAGTTATGGTGCGCTTTTATCAATTGCCAATCAGTTCAGCTCCTCAGCAGTACACCTGCCATGAGATACTGACAGTAGATTAATGGATCACGAAGACAGTGCTGACCTGATCTAAGAAAAATAAACTTTTGTGTTCCAATATTTACACCACACATTACTAAAACCAAAAGTTTTACAAGGAGAGAATATCATCTAATCTGTTTCAGTGTGTGTGTGCTACCCTGATTCATTCAAAAAGAGCCAAAGAGAACATAGTCATGAACCCTGAGAAATGCATTCAGAAGAATATAGATATGGACTGCAATTATCATGATTTCTATTGCAATATAAAGGTAGCAGTTTTTTTCAGAAATGGAATCTGGACTCTAATGACTTTCATTTTCACATAATTGGTATTGCTAAACTTTAGCAAGTTATTATATAAGTTGAATTTCGATTGCGTCTATCTTTTGTTTTCCATATGAAGGCATTCTGTATACGATGTATGAATAATATACTTGTTTGTTCAAAATACAAACAAATTGTAAACTAACATTTATAGCATTAATAGTTCTAACTGATATCTAGAAGTACATTTATATGAGTAGGGACATACACAAACCTTTCTCAACTAAAGAGTACATGACCTCTAAGATCTCTCATCAGGAGTCAATAAACTTACGTCTTATTACAGAAATAAAGAATACATGGTAATATGAAACGGTCAATTTCACAGCTTTTTCTTTCATCTTGCAAGCCAACCTAAAAACATTAACTCCACCAATATACATATCCATTGAAATATTGTGCAGCTGCTGAGCCTCCTTGTCTAGCTCGACAGCTCTGGCAGTAAGACAAATTCCTATCATCCATTGTCGTATTCTCCCTTTTACTGTGAATGTCTGGGAGGCCTTTTAACCAGCAGCTGCAATTAGCATGTCATTTCTTGGCTGTCAAATGCCGTGTCTGTGTGTTCTCACATACTTGCATAATAGCTAAATGATAATTAAGACCACAAATGCAGCATTAACTGTCATAAATGAGAAGCGTATCGTTTGCCGTACCCCAAGTTCCTCTCCTCATCATGCCTCACCTTCTGTTCATGTTGACAGCTTACCAGGAGAAACATGTATCTTGACTCAATTCTTCAATCTCTCACACACAATATGATGATTATTAATAATGACAAGTTGTGCACGGTGGATGTCTGTTTTGTGCTGTGTCACATGTAAAGTTGTTCTGCTATCATGCCAGCAGCGTGGTTTCAGAGAACCCTCTGAAGGAAGTGCCTGCGATGCACGTACGACTTGATTGCAGCTAATGTCAAACTACACGTAAGTTTTTCAGCTCCGACCAGAGGCGCTTTAGCTCTCAGAAATGTCCCCAATGGCCCCGCCCCTATACTTTAGCCCTGCCCTTTGATATCTCCTGAACTGTTTCTCGTAGACCCTTGTCTGAGGTGTGTAAATGTACGCACGTATCGATGCATGCGCAAATGTGGTCGTAGGTGTTAATATATATAAGTTTAAATAATGGGTTATGATTGGTTAAGATTAGTGTGCCTGACCATAGGCACACTGTTTATCACATATTTACAATGAGGCACCAGTGGTGTGGTTTAAACCAGTTTAGGCTCATCTTTTTACATGTTGACCTCCATCCATGTTTCCCCCACATGGTGAAGTCTGCACACAATCGACCAAGTGCATGATCCTCCTGGCAAGCAATTTAAAAAAAAAAAAAAAAAAAAAGAAAAGCCAGACAATGTATTATCCATTTGCTGATTTGTTTAGTTGACTTTCATACTGAAATATGTTTGCTTACATGTTGCTGGGATGCCACAAAATATTCATGCATTGTTAGAAAACAGTACATATGATGCATCAGGTGTGTATCACAAGTGACAGCATTTCATCTCACATGTCACATATGCAGATGATCTTTAAGTCACCTTGCCCACATTTTTTCCACACTAGTGCAGAGGAAGTTCTTAATAGAGGTATTAAGCTGCAGTTAAGTGAGGAAGGTTATACTGTCAGGAATGCTTTACACATTGTTGTGTTATGTACTACACAATGGCAGTGCAACATTTCTCATTTTCTGAGGTATAGTCTGTATTGTATGGTTCTGTTTTAAAAAAATATATAATAGATATAAAGCCTTTGGAAATTCATAGTTATGTTATGTTGATTAGAATATGGTTAAAGTATGATTGAGGCTACCACGCTTGGTCAAGGTACATAAGTATGTGTGTTGGTGTGTGTGTGTTGTGGTATGACACAGTATGTGACCCTCCAGTCTCCACTATCCAAGCCAAACATGTTTCGCTCCCACCCACCATCCCGACCTCCATATGAGTGTCACACTACTTCCTGCATTGGCAGTGATCATTGGCTTTTGAGATTATTAATAAACATTGGAAATGTTGCTCTATCTGATTCCTAAAAAATAGCAATTATGTAGTTCACAACACTTTGCCTCCCCCATGGCCACATAAGAAGAAAACAGCATAATTAAAGAAGGAGATATATCCTTAAATAATCCAATAAAATGGGAAACAAAATCAAAGCATTCAGCAGAGTGTATTAACCTATTTTCTGTAACAATGAAAGTAGAGTAATAGGGGTTGCTTGCCTTGATGATACGTTAAAGGATGGCTGATTCACAGAAACTGCAGTAAGCACCTGTCTCCTGCAGCTCTTCAACTCATCATCAGGCATTCTCTTTGACTATTTCCCCCCTTAAATATTTAAAACTCATTCATTGTGCATAAAAATACAGTGGTGGAAGAAGTGCTCAGCTCCTCTACTTGAGTAAAAAGTACTCATCAATTTGGTCTTAAGTGATGTTTAGGAATACCCAATTACAAGTAAAAGTCCTGCATTGAAGTTAAAATAATCATTATGCAGAAAAGCTTAATGTATTATCATATATGATACTATATTATTAAATTAGATTGGTAATACTGAAGCAGCAATGTGCAAGCTGGAGGTTGCTTTAACTGAATATTTTCCGTCATTGACTGAATTTCTTTACAATGAAAAAATGTTTAGGCCGTCCGTCATTTTGACATTTTGACGCAGGTTCAGCCTTCAGAACAAAATTCAAACAGCCATGGGAAATCATCTGTCCAAGGAAAATACTGAAAAAAAAATCATGCATCTGCTTTGTGTGTGTTGACATGAAAAGCGCCCACACCGTTTGTAAAGTGTCTTACTTCATGTTTGCTTTCCTTTCCCTTATGAATACAAAATCTATAAGTTTGTTCGATAAATGTATTATTAAAACACATTTACAGCTGCCAACACCGCCACTGTGTGTGCCGCTGTCTCTGTCCTCCAAATTTAAATTCGGTAAAGGATGTTTCCAAAGAAGGAAAAAAATATATAAATGATAATGAGATTTGCTAATGGTTTATTTCAACTAATCACTATTCTTATATTTTGATTTACCTCTTAAAAGTTAACCAGCCTTCTCTGCTTAGTACTTATAATGGAGCAAACATACATACACAAGGTCATAATTCAATTGTGTCCTTGTGTACAATTTATGTATAGGTGTACATTAAAAGCTATTTTAAAAAGAAATAAAAAGGCTTACTGAATTTTGTATTGTTACTCCCTAATTGTCTGTTCTTCTTTCTTAGTAACTGCTGGTAGGTAACTAGTAAGTATGTTTAGTTGCCAGTAAAATTAACGCTATAATTGGCAAGCTTCAATGTAAAATTTGAAATTAAAATTCAACTGATTTTTTTCACCTAACCACTTTATTTCACCAAATTAGTGTGAAACCTGGAATAGTTTGCATTTGAATAATGGGTGTGTGAGGCCGAAATCTGAACTTATTGTTTGTTTTAAAAATGAAAACTGCTAACCTCTGTACAATGGGTATCCATTATCACCTCATGAATGTTGGATTTGTGTCAACCATTTCTATCATTTAATGGGGGGACTGGGAAACAATTGGGCGTAAAGTGAGTGAAGACAGTTTCCCATAGTGACCATGCTGCCTTCTCTGTCTGGACCATCAGTCGGCATCAAAACAGAGTCTCCCATTTGCTTATCTTCCGCAGGCAGCAGTCCTACTATTCACTGAACAGTTGCAGTTGCCCACCCTCACTTAATGACATGTGTTATTTCAATTCCACTCCGAACTGTTTCCTCTTCAAGTTTAGCAAGAGGAAGAGGCAGGAACATTCTCTGCCTTTTACAATAGGATATTGACTTTCCGTTTGCTCATACTGTGGCAGGGATGCTCCTGTTTCTAAACTTCTCTTTTACTCTCTGCTCTGTGTAGTGTTAAGCAAGCTGGACTGTCGGAGGATTAAGTTGGCTTTTTTCTCTTTCTGTATGGTCTGTAACCCTTTAACCATGTCACAAATACCTTCACTTACTGTGCTTGATATAGAGTTATTCTCTTATACATACAGTTTTACATAAGTGGTTTCATGGTGACAAATTTAATTTCAACACATCCCTTGCAAAGCAGAAACAGATGTTTCCTGAAGCAGATTTAAAATCAGCATCCACATGCAGTGATATATAAATACAATTAAGAGACATAGTATTAAAATATTAGAATGCTCAAATGTAGTCGGAGTGATTTCAGATGAATTACAGCTAAACATCATATCACGCAATTGCTCTTTGGCTTTTAATCGTATATGAGTTTCCATGGTTTGCAACTGTGGAATGGGGATACCAACACCAGGATTGCTTCCATTGGGTTTTGGGATAAACTTGGATTTCTGGATTAGCTTTGACATTAGTGAGTGTTAAACGCTTTGGTTCTGGATTAAATTGCTTCCTTATTCAACTCATACATTAATATGAAATGTGTAGCTTTGCCCTGATAGAAGTGGCATTAAAAGCTTAACAAAAAGACCAAATTAATGACCATTGCAGAGACTTAATATGTTTTTTTTTTTCAGTTACAGTACATTAAAGGGATTTAGCTAGAATATGCACATTTATAACTGACAAGTCTTATTCTTCATCTAAACTGTCACTTCTCGCGCTGCTTCAACAGTGTCAGGTGTACCAGTACACAGAGTACAACAGATTTTTTTTCTTAATTTATATTAAATACCTGATTAGAATATTGCAGTCATGTACCTTTTCAAATTGTCCAACATTGGAAGCATTGTTCCATCTCTCAGTGATCCATTTCAGCATGTTTTGATTTAAATGGTCGGCCTCTGCTATGCAAAATGATTGTGACATTAATAACGCTAATCTCATTAAGAACATATCACAACAATATCATATAATGATATAATTATCTATAATAAAAAGAAAATATTCAATTAATATTTTCTAACTGGAAACAGAAAGGTGGCAGGGACAGCGGGAAAACAACATTAAACTGTATTTAGAGGATAAAAAGTGAAAGATGTTGATTATTAATTGATGGAGTTGGTTACGAGTAAATATATAGGGAAAAGTTTAAGATTCTTCATTAAGCATGAGCTGCATAATCCCTGGAATACACTTCTTCTCTGTTTAAAAGTGTCGCTTAAAACGGTCTTATTCCATATTACTCCTCTATTTGGTGTGCTAATAGTTTCAGTACTTTATAGAGGGAGTGCGTTTCTGAAAATACATAGATGTATAAAATATTAAGCCCATTAATAATAATTTTTGAAATAGGACAAAATATTAGAAAACTTGTCAGATTAGGTCTGTGCATTGGCAAGCATCTCACGATTCAATACATTACGCAATACTAGTGTCACGATCCGATATATCGTCATATACTGCGATACGATATGATACATATTGCAATATATATCAGTCTTCATTTGAAAATGAAAATAAAAATACTCTTTTCTTACTGTGTCAATGACCACTCTTAAATGTCATGTAGATGGCATAAACATTATGTGAAATAAAGTGCATTAAGTGAAATTAATGTCACTCTGGCTGGGTCTTTCCCAATTTTGTCCCATTCCTCTAGGTTCAGTTTTCAGTACCTCCATGATGTTACTGCCTGTACAGCTCCCGTCCTGTGGTGTCCTGATGTGGTGCCACGTTACCAGAACATTCGACTCGGTGGTCTAGTTGTGTAACATCGCACATCAGGGCTACTTTCAGCAGAGGGGAGCTATGTTTTGACACGTTTCGTCAACTCTTCGTAAATCCTGGGCACTACACTGCTACATCCATCGTTTGTTGGCAGGAATGAGTCGGGATCACATAGTGACACTTTACAGTAAATGGCCGCTTGCATGTGAGACGCCATGTTGTGATTTTGGCCAGATCATGTGACTGGCCGGGAGCGGCTAGCTTTACAGGAGCGGAGGAGTAAGTTGTAAGTAACTCGAGGCAATTTAAAGGATATTTTAAATCTGTTTAAAGCAGTTTTTTTTATTTTATGTTTCAATAGTAGTCGCAGACATATAGTCTATTTTTTGAAAGATGATTGCAATAGTTAGCTATATGGATATTTTTGCACGGCCCTATGTCAGATTCACTTCATTAAATATACGATATATTACTTATTTATTGTCAACACATGTTGCTTTATATGTCGGCATGTTTTTAAATTTTCATTTTCATGGTGATCATTTCCAGACATCCAAAAGGCCATGTCACATTCACAACTCTAATGTGGTTATACGATGAGAAAATAAAATCTGATTGCAGAATATTGTTTTAGACACATTAGAGTTACATTACCACAAAAATGAACCCTAATTAAACGGGCCACCTTTCAAACATGATCTACAGAGAGAAGCTAACAAGACGTGTTAATTATGCTTATTGAAGCCAATCTCTCCAGAGTGAAAGACTAACAAGCAACCAAATAGCCCATTATTACAAATCATCTCAAAAACTTTGTTCTAACACATGCACAGAGACGGATGAATACATGGACACAGAGCGATGGATAGCTGAGAGGGGTCTTTGCACCATTTGTCATGGCTGTCTCACATGCAACAGCCAAAACTGAAATAAATCTGTTGGTATACACATAGAGCACAGCAAACACATTGTCACTGACAAACAGAAAAAAACTCTGACAGACTCATTTTTACAGCAGAGCAGAATAATCACATTGCAATCTAATGCGTACAATTAATGTGAGAGAGACGGCATATATGTAATTAAATCATCCTTATACTAAAGCACTGAAGGAATTAGTTTGACTCAGTTATCAGTGAGACTCTATGGCAACATTCCTTCTTCTTTTGTGCACACAAGACCGTATTTCTCCAAAAAGATCCTCAGCAGAACTACAAGGTAGTGCATGACCGGAAAAATGACTCTTTCATGAGCATGTGAATGTCTTTCAATGAGGACATACTTTCTGCTAATTATTGTGCTCTTTGAACTGCAGTCATATTGGCATTCCAACAAGGCCATTAAGACCATGTTGTGGAAACATCTGCGCTCTGCATTCATTACAGCAAAGTCAATGTAAGGCATGCACAGATGAATGGACACTAACCTACATAGTTTCTGAAATGGGGAAATGTTTTTCTTCTCTGGGAATGTGTAGCTTCCTTTTGTTGTCAAGCTTTTCCACTTTCTTTTCCTTGGTCCTTGGCATAAGTAGAGACAGTGATCAATAACAATTATGGGATACGCGTTGAGTTGAACTCTCACTACACCTACACTTTGGCTGTCTGTGCTCACTGAAGATACGTGCCGTTTTGCTTCTTTTCCCAAAAATTTTTACATAAGGGAGCCCAAAAAAGCTTGTCAAACTGGCATCACACAGTTGTATAAAGCACTCTTTTCAAGTAAGAATGCCACACAAACAGGGCCTTTGAGCAAGTTAACAGGTTTGTCTTGGCAGAAGAATAAAGGGGGGACTGTTGTTTGAGTGTATTTACACTGTAACACTGGACCCCTCCGCCTCCGTATATGTTTGAGAATAAAGCATCTAACTCCTGCCAATGCCATCTAAACACTTGCCATTGGCATCTATCATGAAACACACAAAGGCCTGATGTAAAAAAAAAGAATAATTTGCACCTTATAAATACATCAACACAAACCTTATACACCGTATACAAATATAGCCTGATACAAAATGTCATTTGAGAAGAGCATTGTCAAATGTACAAGCCTTTGCTAAAGGAAATGACATTCTGGAGTAGATTTGTTTCCATGGAGACCCTTCTTTGTTAGCCATGCAGTTGTCTGTTAATTTTGAAAGTGTTCCATTGCAATGCTGTGTGTGTGTGTGTGTGCGTGTGCGTGTGTTTGAACCCGTGTATGTGTTTCAAAAGGTTTGAAGGTTCATGCGTGGTTGTTACCAATTCACAGCAAGCCCTAGAGACTGTGCTATTCTACATAAAAAAAAATCACTGTTGCATATTCAGATGATCTGTCCCACGGGGGTCATTAAGAAGCATGTTTCGAAGGAGCCAGCAATCTCACACTGCTGTTAATGAGCTATGATTGTGGCTTTATTAAAACGAACGCAGTCTTTATGTGGACATCCTCATGTGGGATGAAAAAAATAAATGTGGGTGAGGTATATTATTCTTCTCTCTGTGTTTGAGTCAGTCACACAGAAGGGAAATCTATGGACATGGACTCAGCTCACTGCCGATCAGTTGTGAGAGACTTTTGAATATGCATTAACTGTTCGGTGTCAGTACCAGCCCAGATATTTTTGGGAATAGATATGTGCTGCCAACCTCATAAGTGATATCAGACACTTGACAGCATTGTAATTCAGCGTGATGGGAAGCTAGCCATACACCGACTAGTGACAGAGCTCTAATTGTGAGGCAGCGGCTGAAAGCCTGTTGACAACCATTTCCATGCATTAGTGAGAACCACTGTACTTTAGTTCCATTAAAGCATTGTCTCTTCAGCCACTCCGTAGCTAACAGGGCACTACATTTTGAATATGATAGAGTGAGATTATAAAACATTGCATCCTGATGCCCTAGCATACAGGTTTGTGAAACTTCTATTCAAAGTGTCTGTAAACACATGAAAGGTTTTTTACTTTTTTTTTTACTTTTAAGGAACTGCACTTTAGCACAAAACATGATCTTCCTCCTTTTAATTTATAACATCTGATACATGCAGTCTGAGATAAAATATATTTTTTTCTGATTCTCTGTGATGTGATTCATTTTTGAATTCAAGCGCCCAGGTGACTTCAACAGCACAATGACAGCGTGTGGTAAACTCAGGAAACTTATTTTTCCAGGGTTGGCTTCATTAATCTCTTTACCTGCTGCACTCGTCTCTTTGATCTTGTCTTTCTCTTCCTACCTGCGTGTTTGTGTTTCAGTGCACTGAGTTACAATGTTTTTCTCGGGGGGGGGGGGGGAACAAGAACAAGCAAGAAACATTTGGTGGGGTCATCTCAACCTGTTGTAAAGATCTCTCACTGATACATGTTCCCACTGATTACTTTTACTGTAAACCAAACCAATGAGACATGACAGTGAACTTTTGTTAAGCCCAGTGTAAACACCTATGTCTAAGGACTCGTTTAGTCCTGTGTTTATAACAACCATTTTAGCAAATTAACATTATTTCCAATGGACCAATATGACTTCAGAAGAAAGGCCAGTTTGAGACAATTAATTGATGTGTGTTATTGAAAATATTTATTTGTCTTTCTTTGACTAACTTGGTTGGCTTTAAATGGAGATATTTCCTTCTTGATCACGTTCACGAGATCAATGAGATCAAAGCAGCCCGGACAGTCCACCTGGGAGGCAGCAGGGAGATTCTGATCTCTTCAGCAGTCTATTTCCCTGCTACACAGGAAGTCCTGCCTCACTGACAAAAGAGCAGGCCCACCGAAGCAGAAACATTCTCATCCTAGCCCAGCATTCCTCATTGTCAGAATCAGTTCTGGGTCAGGTTCAGGGTCAGGTGAAGGGGGCTTGGGAGGAAAAACCTGCCATGCTCGTCACATCTGCAATTATCCACATCCACTGAAAGGCAGCCTCGACTGAGCTTTCGCTGGTGTTTAAACCAAATGGCAGGAACGGCTTGGCAGTCCAGACAATGCCAGGGGATCATCTATGCCAGAGGCAGCGTCCTCCACATGGAAGGCAGATAAAGCCTGCCTGGTTCAGGCCCACCACTGTGTACATGCCAGTACACAAGAGAGGCAGAGGGGACGCAGTCCAACAAATCCATTGCTTTGTTCTGGTAGTGGGAGTGGGTGCTAAAGAAGAGTGGATGAGGAGTAGTTTAAAAAGGGTCTCTGAGGGCCAGCTGCTAGGCTTGGGCTCATTCTGACAGTCTCTTTGCGTACTTAAAATTCTAAAATGCTGTCCATAGTCTTTCTTATCACAACTGCAGAGAAACCCAGGCTTGTATTAAAAATAGACCCTGGTAAGATATTTCTTAGTTTGCTGTTGGTGCAAATTCAACCTTTCCTCCCTTTTTCTTGTTCAATTTTCTATCTGCTCTCCACAAACCTTAACACTTCCTGCTCAGATTTTTTTTTCACATAAAAAGCCTGTCAAAGGTCCCGTAATAGGTAACATTACCTCTTTAATGTGATGTGAAAAAGGACAGTGAAGGATCAATGAGCTATTAATAATGGAGAGCAGGGCAGTTTGATAAGATGGAAACAGGATTGTTGCCTTTATTGGCTGCAGTTTTAGTTACTCCTTGTACTGCAGCATGTAGTCGCCACTGAAGTACACAGTTTTCAAGGAAGTTTAAATGCCAGTTTTATGGCAGCTTTAATGACGGACATCTGTTGAAAGTGTTTTATTGACAGTAGCCTAACACACACTTAACAGCGAAGTCAAACTGATTGGAATAATTAGTTAATAATTTGTGATTTAGAACAGCTTTTTAATTAAAAGGCTCTAAATTACTAAGCTTCGTATACTTAATTGGATAACGTACACTACAATTATAAAGTGAAAGTGTCTGCTCCATACAGCAGCAGCAGAGTAGCAGCCAAAAATTTGTGTCAGAGCAATAAATATTTTTTTTCCTTTTTGGTAGGGGTCTGTATCTTTCCTTCTCAAGACAAATATCTCAATACATGGTCTACGGTACAATAAAAAAAAATACAATTATTTGACAATTCCATACAGTTCAATATAGCACTACTTAAATGCAATCCGATTCTGCTCTGTTTTGTTTATGATTCAATTTACCTTAATTCATGGTTTTCTCAAACTATTGTTTGCCTTATATATGTAATGTTAATGTTATTGAATACTATGAGATGTGTGACATGTTGTCCCACATTGTGAAACCCACCCACCCACACACCATCTGTACTCAACTAGCTGCTGTACTAGTGTAGCAGGGCTTGGACCCACTGGGACACTCTAGTAGTGAGACACTAGGTACTCTTAGCTAGCAATGCTCATTTATTTGCACTTGGTAACATTTCTCTTCATACACACAGATACACACCTCTCTCTCTTTCACCCAAGACAGACAGAAACTGCTCGAGTGGAGTTATTTGACCTTATTGTTTCATGACGGACGTGTTGGTTTTTGACAGAATATCCTCAAAATATGAGTCAATTTCAACATTTTTGTGGACTTATTTAAAACTCTTGAATGAATTTTCTTAAACCCGTTAATCTGTACACACTTACTATTTGACAATATTTTGGAATAAAACCCAATGCTAATATGTGATAACGTTAATGCACTTGTGGTAAATTGAGGCCCTAAATTGTGTTAGAAAAGCTCAGAAAAATCGACCTCATTCCGGTCAACCTAAGATGGTTAGCATGGTATTCTAGCAGCAAAACATAAGCATGTGTACAAATTTTCTCATTTCCCAATTTGTACATCCTTGATTCCTTTCCTCGCCTCCCCTCCTCACATCTTAGTCCCGCCCACTGGAGATTCGAGTGGAAGAGGTGAGTAAAAGACACGAGGAGGAAAGAGTCAAGACAACAGGCATTTATCAAATGAGACATCCTTGACTTAGAGTTGTCATTTTAAAGCGCCATCAATTAAATATGATGTGTGGCACAGCTGCATCCGCTGTCCATTGTTTTGTTATACTGCTGTATTGTATGATCTCTGTCAGATGAGCATAACACTCATCAGCGTATATATGCTTACTCTTGCTTATGTGGCATGATATGACAAGAATGTTTGGGTGACATACTTTGTTTTTTCTGTAACACACACAAATAGCATATATAAGCAATGGCTATAGAATAAGACACAAAAACATCAGTTAAATATGAAATACAGCAAATTAGTGCTGAATACAAGTGAATGTTGTTATTGACATTATACTTTGCTGTTACCAACTGTTGGCACTTGTAAACATTGTGTCGTTATTATTGTGGTTGATATGGATGTACAAGATAAAAATCTAAGTTATATCTAGGTGAAAATGTCTTTAAGGTGTGCAGTTAAAACGGTGAAGAGAAGGTGAAGAGAAAGCATTTGATCATCTTGGAAACATAACTACTGAATACAGAAGGAACAGTTACATTTACTCCTTCAAACGCATCTTAGGAATTAGGATGTCCTCTAAGATGGAGCGCTGAGAATGATATTGGGTCACAAGCTGGAAGAATGGGGAACGAGGGGACGAGGAGCTACGACATTGAGATATAAGAATGGCCCATTGTCACTGTGCTCGATTCCATTCTCACAGCATTGGTAGTGTGGCTGTAGAAGTCTTCAGCTTTTATCAGAGACCGTCATCTATTTGTTCATAACGGGCACTTGACTCTTGCAATCTGTGAAAACATGCTTTTATTTGATGATATGCAGTACATGCGTATTTCCACTGCATTGAAGACCCTGATGAATAGTCAAGACCAAAGACGTTTAAAGAACCTGTGGAAATATATGTGTGGAAGGACCGTTATTAGATGATGGTATGATTCAGGACCACAATGCATCCCAGAGCCAAACTTTGTTTTGTAGCAAATTTTGCTACAGAATCACACTGAATTAAATTTAGACTTTACTTCTCAGCTGCTATTATGTGTTTGAATGGGGGTTGGAAACAGGTCTTTTTCTCATGAAGAAAAAAACACTCAGTCAGACTGCCATCCGTAATTGGATATGTGAAAATAAAAAAAAGTGCACAGTGAAATCACAGAGGCGTTATTATTTATCTTTATTATTTATTAACATGCTTTGGTTTTCATCTGATTGCTTCTTAATGGAATAGCGCTACCAAGATTGCATTGGACGCCAAACGACTTGGCATTATGCAAAGCAGAATCTGTTAGTTATCTCGCATTACTTTGAATTACTTGCCTTGTGAAAGGTACATTGATATGTATTCACTTTGCCAGTCATCATGCACCTAGGGCTCCATTTGAAGTCAAATTGGACCATCACATCCCTCACCGCTCTACTCGCCTCCCTCTCTCATGTGGAAAATCAGTGGCTGAGACTCAGCTGTCAATCATATGGGAAGACTGACTTTTGCCTGCGATGCTTATCAATAATGAAATGGGCAATTTAACAGCCTCTAGGTCTCTCTCCCTCTCTCTCTCTAGGTAGCTGACATATATTGCGCCGCCTTTATCGCCAAGGATAGACTTTGTTTGAATCCTTCACCAGGCCATGCTTTATCCCCCTATATGTGAACACATGTCATGCTTTGCATTGAGGATGCCCCTGTCTTAGATTGAACACCTCTCATTCAATGTGAGCATTACCCTTGTCATAATGCAAAAAGCCTATTTAGGACTGGCAGCTTGCAGTGATGGATGTCAGCTCCAGTAGATCAAACATGTGTATGCCACTGGAGAAACAAATGGCACTTCTCATGCTGAATAATGATGGATAAGACCATCTACTGTAATAGCTTTTTATACTTGTCCCCTCCTTTTTTTCCTGAGGTGAATAATCGGTGTAGTTAAACCATTTGTTTAAAATCAGCCACATTCTTTTATGTTTGATATTCTCAGTATTCTAATTGATTGCTCAACAGGTTCTTTATGATTTACCTCTGGTGTGTATCATGATTGCTTATTGAAAGCTAATTTGTATGTTCATACCACAACTACAGCTGCTCGATCATGGCAAAACTCATAATCACGATTACTTTGGTCAATATTGAGATCATGATCATTTAAAACAGTTATTAATTTACTTTGTAAACATCTTGCATATTTTCAAAACGGTTTGATACTTAACTAAACACCGGACTAGGAGGAGTGGCTTATCACTAAAAGGAGTGTACATGTTCTGATCCACCCTTGAAGGTCGGCCATTCTTAATGAACCTAGGACATTATTGTCGCTAGCTTTTATGGCTAACCCCCTTCACGTTTATCTGCAGGTGGAAAGCAAGACAAGGAAATCTGCTTGGGTCTTGAGGAGTTGTATAATTTATTCACAAACAGCCTAAACTGTTCACACACAGTACTGCTACGTTCACTTTAATAATATTACTGCTAACTCAATGCTCACAGTCACACACACACACACACACACACACACACACACACTGCCTCTCTTTCTCTCTCTCTCTCTCCCTCTATCTTGACCGCACACTGGCTAACGTTACAGGTCGCAAGACTTTCAATAGCTGGCTGATGCGGTCTTGTCTCGTCACCCCAAAAAACACATACATTTTCTTGTAAACAAACACAAATTGAGCTGTGCCCTCCCACCTTTACTGAAATTAGATTTCCTTCATGTTAATATACACAACACAAAAAAACAGTCTTCCGTGCACGGTCAGGGAGGAAAATGGTGCGTGCCAACCAGCGCCAGGAAGAGGCAACACAAGGTGAATTGGGACGGCGAGATGGGCGAAAGCCCACCCCTTTAATGAAAAGGGGTGGGCTGCATTTATTGACAAAGACAGATGAAAGCATCATTGCAAAATGCAATAAGGCACAATAAATGTTTCATCTCGATAGGTGTTTTTATAATCCTTGGAAGCCAAAATCGTAATTAAATTGTTTAATTTATTAAATTCCCCACCACAGAATTTTTTTATTGGCTTCATGTGGTAGTTTATTATATTTGTCAAGGGGTGTACCATAAGAATAATCCCAAGAAAACTTACTTTGAAAACAAAATTGAGTTTGCATGACCATACCATTTTCATTCAGTGTTAGGCTAAGAATTAAGCGTCCATATTGAAGCAAACAAAGGGTATTAGCAATGAAAGCTGAACAGCCGATTGTGTTTTCTCACACAGCTGCTGAGTGACTTGTTCATTTGCAACTTGAGGGGCACATTCATAAGATCCGGGATTTACCAAATGTTGGCAAACTCTCAGAGCGGTCTTGCTTTTCGTTTCACTTAGTGTCCATTAGCTTTTACGTATGCTCAACGACTTGGAATGCCTTGTCAGAATCCTCTGATTGAATATGAAATGACTTAAAGGGCAAATAGAAGATAACAGTGAGAAAGAGTGAGATTTATGCAAAGAGAGTGGGATCTTTCTCCAATGCTATCCTTTTCTCCGGTTTACGGGTCCGTGTGGGTAAGTAAGGCGCCTGGCGAGAAAGCCGATAATTTGTGTCCTCACTGAATACGTATGTCAGCAGCCTGAGCTGTACAAACTACCGGGGGGCTTATTGGAATGTATGTATGGGAGGGAGGTTGTTAATGACTGCAGCACAAAAAAAAAAAAAAAAGAAAGTGAGACCATCCTTTTGTGTTATGCATGTCTGACTTGCCTGGTTAGTGTTTGCTATGCATTAGCTGGCTACGCTCTTTGGAGACTGGCACCACCGTCGCACAATGTCTACCAAGTAAGACAGCAAGAGGATGTGCACAAGGAAGGATATGGAAGTTAGCGACTGATGAAGGATAAGGAGCAGAAAAGGAGGGAGGGAGTTGCAGAAAACTTGGCTGAAAGGGGAGGGATTAGAGGGAAACATGCTAAATGAAATACATAGAGAGGGAGGTGGACTAGAGTGCAATAAAATGATAAATCAAGAGAGCAAGACAACAACAGAAAGATAGACAGAAAACATCTAAAGTGAATCCCCACGGATCCTGATGGGAGTGTGGAGTTAATAACTGACAGATAAAAGGAGGGGAAGGTCTCAGATCTGACTCCAGCCCTTTAAGAACACGACCGTAAACCCACTCTGATTTAGCTGCCAAACGAGACGCACAAAACAGGTGGTTGATAGAAAGTGACATCGGTCCTTTCGTGTGTGTTACACCGCATCAGACTCATTGCAACAGCATCGCATACTTGCGCAGCTTTTTTTTCTTTGCGATTGTCTTTTTATTTGGGTCAAAGGAAGCCGAGCCTGAAGAAGGGGCTAAGAAGTGCCACTGGAACTTCAAAGAGGTTCAACATGATGCAATTGGATGCAATGTAATGCCAAACTGCAGCAACTGGGCCTCAAGAAGCAGGTAGTTTAACAGAGGGCAACAAATTCAGCTCAACAGCGTGGACAGAAACCGCTGGCTGTCGTTATCTTAGACTGATCCTCCCGATATTCAGAATTAAGCTTGGGACGTGGCTTGATTTAAATTCCATTATGAGCACTCCTCCGCAACTCCTTTGCAAGAGAGTCGGTGCCGTAAGACTAACATTTGAATGAGCTGAAATTGGGGTGCAATCGTGTGACACCATATAAATTGCCTCCGCAGATGAGAAATGGAATGATAACATGAACTTATGATTAGAACCACGACAATTTTATTTTCAGGAGTATAGTTCTAAGAATGGATTGGAATGAATGAGGATGAGACAGCGCTGAAACAAAGCTATTTTTTCACATGTCCAAAATACTGATGCACATTTTCAGCAAGCTCCCTTCTTTCGCCATGTCTTTGTCCAGAGGTTAGAACTTCACAGGCGAAATATTTGAATCATTCAGAAATCATCTAAAGCAGTGTTGTTTAATTATAAATGAAATGTTGTTGTTTTTTCCAAACTGCCTCTAGTTATTACGTTCAGGAATTAATTCACGTTCAGGAATTAATGTGGAACATGAAAAAGCTGGTATCATTGACGCCGCCTGCAAGAGGTTTGCTTTCCTCAGAGATTAGACATCTATCAGTAGTTGTCGGAAATTATTAGTTTCTCCATCTGCAACTGATTGATGTTACAGTAAAGCAAGGAAACGAAGCAGGGGGAAATGAAACACAACATAGGCAGATATCAGTGCTATTTGCCGTGCCCACATGCATCACAGTTTTGTTGTTTGCCACATTGTAGGATAACAGTTTGAAGAAAGCTGACCTGCATATGCACAAGGAGAAGCTTTTGTACACGTATTTACTAGAATCAGCTGCAAGCTGTTTTCTAAGGCAGGGGGAAGAAACCCAGCCCTTTGAGATAAGCGGCCCTTTCTTTTTAATCAAAGCCTCGGTTTGAATGAGAAAATGTTCCAAATGACTAGAGTCAAATGAAAAGGAGGTTTAGGCAAACCTCAGAACCACAGCTATGTGGGAGAAAACTGGAAACTCAATTAACTTTTCAATGCTTTGCACAAAGTTTTGCCTAATGCCCTTCCTACAATATGGTAGACTATCGATATTATCTGCATGAAATGTCCTGGACTGACTGAACCATCACTCAGAATACTTGGATATGATGCTACTGATCTGAAATCAAATATATTTCAAAGTGCAGCAGCTGAAACAGCCCTGTAACACAAGGTGTGAAAGTGTGTGGTACTGAATTAAAAGTATTAAAATATTAGGGGTAGAATAAGAAACACGTCCTAGAATGTTTGGCTCAATTTCCTTATAAGTCACATGACCAATGCATTTACAACCAAAAGAAAACATGGGGAAATAGTGTTAGCTATTGTTATTCATAGATTAAAAAAAAACAGCCCTCACTGTTTCAAGAGTCCAACTTAAAACATTTCATTTCACTGAGGACAAAGGCAGCTCTTAAGTAAATAAGCACCCGATTTCCATAGCAACCAGCATGTGATGGTAGTCTAAAATCCTCCTGACGGTGAAGCCACAGTTTAGGACTACTTTCAAATAACAGACTGATTTTCTTGTTTGTTTGTTGGATTGATTGGCTGCTTTTAAGTTGCTTTCACACAGCTTTTGAAGGCTGCCTCTGCGCCGGCCTTGTGAGGCAGTGGTCATTTTAAGATAATCCTTTATTAGTCCTGCAGCGGGGAAATTTGCAAGTATTTAGTATTAGAGCAGTTAGTTAAACAGCAAAACCCACCAGAAAGTCAAGGGTTCTTTTTAGAGGGGGTACCGACTTAACACTCAAAGTGTTACAGGTGTTGGGGAGTACAACTGCATATTTGAAAAAGTTGTATGAAGCATTTTGTGGCTCCAGAGAGAGTTGTGTGTCTGATGAATTGCCTCAAGTGATGCCACTTGAGTCAGAGTTTGTAAGGGCTGAAGTTTACAAGTTTGAAAATAAGAGAAATCTGGGGGTGTGCAGCTAGAAAGAAGTGAGTTTACCAGACCTCTGTAGTCCGCTCCTCATCTCTGTTTAAGGCTACATTAGCTGCTACTAGCACATCAAACCCAAATCTCTGACCAAACTGACTGCATTCCAGTTGAATTGTGGGTATTGCAGGCACCAGGTTTTGACGAGAAAGAAACAAATAGAATTAAAAAAAAAAATAATCAGGGCCTCATGCAGAAAGTGTTATAAGAACAAATGTCTTATCTTTGTTTATATCAACATGTTGCTCTTATTTTGTCAGTATCCTTTGATTTCTGGGATTCACCAATGTTTTTCAAATATTTGCTCTTCTCTTAAACATTCTACGAGTGGTCGAGAAAAGTCTTCAAATTGTTTGTCCAACGCAAGGAAACGTGTGAGTCTAACTATGTTATTGCAGTGCTAAACTAAGTTGGTGGAGTACTCTTAATGTCAAACTTCAATGTACAAAATCATAGAAATCATGGAATTTAAATTTTATTCAAGCGTCTTAACCCCAAAATACAATATGATCTTATAATTATTGTAGACTAGTAGAGGTGTGAATATTCTGTGGCATCACGATTTGATTATGATTTACCTGTCAACAATTAAAATGCAGATATTTATCCAACGCCCAACAATGCATCAAATCCTCAACATTCTATATTTTTGCACATGGCCATTTTTTAACAACACCACGGTTGAATTTCAGCCCAACATTGTTTGAACAGAGGAGCTTATATTGGTAATGCAACCAGTAAGCAGACTGCTGAATGTGTGGAATGTGTATAAGCTCCGCCCTCGGTGAAACACAGAGATCAGAGGAGAGAAGAGGGAAGCAAGTGTGACAGAGAATTATAGCAAAAAGCAGTGAAGACTCACACTGTGCTGAAAGGAAACCAAAGTCCGATTTTGTTCTGACACCGCATTGATGCAGAATAATTCACATCTGCACCGCAATGCATATTAGAATCGAGAAATTTCCACACCTCTATAGTCTAGACATTTTATATCAGATTTGATATACGTTGGACTTAAAAACATTTACTATCAATTTGCAGTAAGACACAGGATTTTGTTAGAACTGTTTGTTTGTTTTATTAAAGCAGCAGAGGTAGTACAGCTGAAGAAAAAACAAATGTTGGGTTGAGTAGAGAGATTGTGCGTATGAATCTGCTTCATAAGCATACTGTGTGTGGTGAGTTCTGAGATCAGTCAGAGGCCAAGCTGAACAAAAACACACAGGCACCCTCCCACCACAGACAAGGTTGGTGTGTCTGTTGCTGGCTTTCAGCTGATGTCTCTAAAATCAGGACTATTTTGGCTGCCAAGGCCCATCAGTCAAAAATTGCACAAATGATATAACACAAACACATTTGCTTTGTTTCTATCTGAAAGCACCTTAAAGACGTTTTTATGTCAGTGAATCCACTTAGAGAGAAGCAGGAGGAGGTGCAGAGAGTCAGACAGATTGATTATGCATTTTGAGAATAAACAGAGTCTACTGCTAGGGAACATTTTCCTCTCCACAACGCCCACAGCTGCTGTTGGACCTCAGTTGCCCTGGCTCTGTTGTAAACTCCTTGATCACTTAGCAGCTGTCTGTGCTTCTGGGATGACCAGCTTTTTTTTTTTTTTTTGTTTTTTTGTGTCCTGAAATTACATGGCCACCCCTGCCTCTACATTTTAATGTCCAGTTAGACATACTGTATATATTAGGTTTAATAAATCCTTTCACGTTGGACTCATCTTCATGCTAATAAGATCCTATTTCCAGTCTCAAGCTCAACACCCCAGTGTCTGGCAGGATGATGTATAGCTGTGCTAACTACTGGACCGTATCAAACAGTAGAACTGAATTAGGCCTACTGTCCCAGCGGACTGATTCAACTGTTTTTGACTGGCTAGGGCTCTAATACTAAAGCTTTTTCCTTACATTTGTCAACTCACTGAACCCAAACCACATCCAAGTCACATCCAAGTAGTATATTAGGGCTCGGACAGCATGCATCCCTTTGAACTGGCCTTCACTGTCCTGTGGCTCCTGTTTAAAAGGTCTGCAGGCTGCCGGTGTATGCATGTTATCTCTCGCTCTGTATCTTTGAAGGTCTTTTAGAAGTCACCACTAACTAGAAGCTGGGGAATAGACTGTCTGGCTTGACGGAGAAGAGATGGGGGTCCCCCCCAAGAGGCTCCGTCAGTCCCCGACGCTCACACCTCATACAGATTCTCTTTCATGTGGACTATTAGCATCAGGTAATGCTGCAGCTCACCGCTTTGAAGTCAAGGCTGATATCAAAGGATCAGGAGGGAGACAGGGAAAGGGGGACGTAGACGGGGGAGTTAATTTAGATATGACTGCATGTGAATGAGTAGAATATAGGATAAAAAAAAACCTCATGGATGCTGCATTAATATCACCAGCAACAGCTATCACTACCATGTGCTGTCCCCAAATTGAAATAGTAACAAAATGATAAGATACTATTTTATCTCATTGCTTGAATGAGTGAGAACGTGTTCTTTCATCTATATTGCATTTGTGTGTTATCCAGCCAGCAACTTCTACTGACAGAGTAGAACACTACAGAAAACACAAAATGTAACAAGACAATCATCAATTAAAATTTAATGGAACCCCGAAAAAAACAACAATATAAAAATCTAAGAAACACGGTGATCATGGTCGGCAAGGGAGCATTTACGCCACGCTGCTGTCACTATAAAAAGTTGATCTGCCAGTGCTGCATATTCCCTGTGTTAAAAAAAAAGAGGCTCATGACCCAACACACTCCAGATGTGTTACTCACTCACCACTTTGTGCTAAGACTCTCCTCTGTGTGCTGATCTTCGATCCAGAGCAGTCCAAGCAGCACGAGCGCTGCAGGGGGACGGGAGAATTAGCTGAAGTGCTTCCACCCTGCTATGCTAATCCTGTGGCTGCAAAGAGAGAGAGAGAGAGAGAGAGAGAGAGAGAGGATAACGGAGAGACAGGGGCAAGGGGGACCGGGGACTTGAATCTAACCAGGGGTGGTTCTGCAGGTTTAGCCAAGTGGGAAGACCAGATACTGTATGCGGGGTGTTGGAAGAAAGCCTGATAGCCACGCAGGGCCTCAGCTACACAAGCATTACTGTACAATCACGCACACACAAGTTCACACTTTCATGTATAGGCAGGTGACATGCCCCAATATATATATACATATATATTCATATATATGCCAACCATCCATTGTATGGTTGTGCAACAGTTGAAGGCTGTATTTTAAATGACATATTTGATACCCCCTGCAGTACTCTATATTTCTTTAATAAATTCAGTTTACTTTCATATTTAATAATGTAAATCAGCGAAGCTACAAGGCGATGTTTGACATTTTTGCTTAATGGTTATACCTATGGTTCCCTTGGGGACATCCGGTGCGGTTAAATACTACAGAAAACACTCATTAAACTGCTTTGTCAGAAATACAACGGACGAGCAACTGCTATATCTAGTGCAGCCAATCAAATACTATTTATTGCGACTGCAACCTGATTTCATGCTGCACAGGAGTAGTTTTCCTCCCAACAGCGGTCGAGAAGTTGGAGGTGTACAGCCCGTCTGATTGCACGTTAACTCGCGGACACATTCTGTAGTTTCTGAACTGTGGATTTCACATGCTGTTCGGAAATTGCAGCGCAGCTCTCCCGCAGCCACCACTTCAATTTCCTAATCGCTTTGATTAATAAGGATGATTGGGGTCAGAAGTTCTCTCCTAGGCCACTGGATGTGAGTGTGCGTGAGGAGGACATTGAGCATTGTGTGTGTGTCTGTGTGTGTGTGTGTGTGTGTGTGTGTGTGTGTGTTTTTGAGCTGCAATCATCTGTCGCTTTGAACAAACACACAGAGAATACTTTTGATGATTGTTATGTTAACCACAGCTGCATTAAAACAATGAGTCATTCACCAAATGCCGCAATTATTGGTATTAAAACCCAGTGCAGCTAACCTTTCCACAGAGTGGTTCAACAAGTCATCTCGGGAAACACTGTGCGCTCACACACACTATGTATAATTCAAGTGGCCCACTTGTAGCACTCTGAACAAATAAATAGTGAATAAAAAATAAAAAAACAGCAATACAGGGTATTACTGAAAACACTGGCTTTCACTATGTGTTAAAAACACACAAGTGAAATGAATTTCCAGCTCATGCCCGTTGCAGTCTCCCTCAGAGTTTCTCTCTGGCCCCCTAAGCCCCACCCCTCCCAGAAAAATGCTTTAGTTAAAGTGATATTAGGCGAGAAGCTAGTGGGCGGTGATTTTTGGTTAAATGTGGGGGTAATCAGCTTAATGCAGAGTTAAAGGGCTGATGGGACGCAGGCCAAATCTCTGGGCTATTAAAGTCGCACCATGTCCCCGGCAGTGACCTCATCCTCAGCTTTAATTATGGCAATAGTGTCTATCTCCTTTGGTTCCTCTCATCCACTCTCTCTCTCTCTCTCTCTCTGATTCTTCGTCAGCCTCGCTCTTTCTCACTTCATCTCTTTCGTTTTCTTTTTAGATTCCTCTGCAGCCCTTCTGCTGTTCCGACATTCCTCCTTATTTCAGAGTGTTGTAAACCTAAGTTAGACTCCCGCAGCACTCACTTTTATTGCAGATGTTGCATCTCCTCCTTTGCTCTCTCATCTTCCTTTGCATTTGTGTTATTTCTGATCCTTCCTCCCGTTTTCCACCCACACCCAGACCTACATGCTGTCTCCTTCTGTTCCAACCTCTCCATCCTTCTCTTTTGAGTGTACAGCATTGTTCTGAGGAAAGGGCGGCTGTGGCGTAGTGGAGAGCAAGGTAGTTCTCCAATCAGAGGGTCGGTGGTTCGATACCCGGCTTCGGCAGTCGATGTGTCCTTGGGCAAGACACTTAACCCCAAGTTGCTCCTGAAGGCCATCGGTGTGGACTGGATGATGAATGTTAGTTAGAGTCTGATGGTGGCACCTTGATGGTAGCCTGTCATCAGTGTGTGAATGGGTGAATGATATGTAACATACTACTGACTGTAAGTCGCTTTGGAGAAAAGCGTCTGCTAAATGACTGTAATGTAATGTAAAGGTTTTAATACAATTTAATAAACAGCGCACAGTATGTGAGAGGGAGAGTCATATGCCAGACAATAATGAATGCATATTCTTCGTACTGTAAGAACATCAGTGTGTCTACGTATATCAGAAAACCTCATGGACCATAGAAAAATCATTTTCTATCAAAATAACTATGCAACACTACTAAACAGTTCAACGTTTGAGATTGCACTTGTTTATTGGTTTGCCCATATATATATATATTTTATAATATATATATATATATATATATATATATATATATATATATAAAGCATGTCTGTGTCTGCTGCTCTTACATTTAATTTGAATCAAATCAATGCTTTTCAACTCTCTTACAGTGCATGGCCCAAGTGCACACTTAAAACGTTATGATGTTATGTGTAAATCTGTCAATAAGTAAAGTTAAAACATGCAGGAATACCTTATACCTATAATGGTTTATGTTCATGGCCTAAGCGCCCAGTTAAAAGACACCAATGCAAATGCAGGATGTAAACTGTAATAGTAAGATGTAACAAACAGAACAAGCAATCTCTCTCTCTCTCTCTCTCTCTCTCTCTCTCTCTCTCTCTCTCTCTCTCTCTCTCTCTCTCTCTCTCTCTCTCTCTCTCCTGCTATCTCTTGGCATTTCGGTGACCTCCCTTCCTGTGCCTGACATGGCTCAGTCTTCATCTATGTCACCCTCATCTAGATGCAACCTCATCCTGATCCTTGTATTCTTTCAGAAAAATACCCACAATAAAATTATATAACCTGTCTTTCTCATTCCTTCTGTATTATAACTCCACCTGTCCACCCTTGTTCCATTTTCATCACCTCCGATCCCTCTGTCAAACTCTATCTCACCGCTTTTCCACTGCCTGCCTTTATCATTTGCACTTTCTTTATATGTATTGTACTCTTCCTCCTATTTTATTTCGCCAAAGGCTTCGCTTGCTTCCTGTTACAATACGGTATCAATATTGCAAAGACAACCACTGGTGGCTGCTCATGTTCAACCACTCACATAAATTCTTAATTCCTCTAATTCATCTTCATGGGCTTAACACAGATAGATACACACATACACGCACACACATTCGCATACTATCCATCAAACCCATGGGGGGATGAACTCAAATTATATATACACACACACACACACACACACACACACACACACACACACACACACACACACACACACACACACACACACACACACACACACAACGGGCAATCAAACACAACATTCGGTAAAACACACACTGGCAAATGCAAGTGTGCATAAAAGTGCACGCTGTTACATGCATACACACACAAGTAAACATACAGAAAGTGTCACACACTCACCACATCACTGCCAAACATCTGTTGGCACATCTATAATTTCTACAGAACCCGGGTATGCCATTGAGATGCACACATTGCCAGCTGGGCTAACACTTCTGCCAGCCTCACAGCTGCACTGTGTGTTTCTGTGTGTGTATGTGTGTGTTAAGCAACAACAACAAAAAAAATTGGGCATTTTTTTGCACCTTGTTATTGCCTTTGTGCTTGTTACTATACAATGATACTATCTGTGTCCCTTACCATATCTACATCAAGTCAACCAGGATCCAGAGCTTGACTTGTTAGCTAAGCATCCTTCCCTCCACTGAAATGCTTTGATGTGTAGCTACTCACTATGCAGCATTCCAACATAACAGCCAGTGGTAAATGCCATGTTAACGACGGCTTATTATTTATATTCTGCATGCAGTATTTATTCACCTTCACAATGTTAATATTACATATCCATGTGTAACATAATGTGGTCCATTAATCGAATAATCGGATAAAAGATATTTTCGCTTTCGTAATAAATAGTGAATTAAAAATGAGAAAATTAGACTGAACATCGATTTGGTCTCCCTTTTGTAAAATTCAACATTATTATTACTTCAATTACATTAAATAATTGTATCTGCCAAAACTAAACCCACTCAGTGCATTTAAGTGCCATATTACATTGTGGGTTTCAAGCCTCCAGACTTACTTTTTTCGCCACCCTCCCAGAAAAATGATTTCAACTGTCAAAAAGTCGGTGTTAACAAAACGTCGTGGGCAGTAACCTCTTTAACTGATTGTGCATTGCATTGTTTAGCTATATGATGGATTTGGTTGGGAAGCCATATACAGATATAACGCCAATGTGATGTTGTTTGATTTTTCTACTTGGTATCCTGAATAAGGCACGCTATTGATTTGCATGAAAAGTACATTGCTCCATCCATCAGTTCTAGAGGGTGTCCGTGAGATTGGATGGGTGTTTTCAGAGATAGAAGTATTGATTTAATATATCAGCATTCACACCTAGAGGTCCTTACAAAGATTGGCAGGCTCAGTTTAATTTTAATTATACCTTTAGGTGCTGCTATCTGTATTTAATTGCAAAACCTCTGAAACATTACATGCAGCAATTTGATCTCAACAGACTATGTTCTATAATTGCTACATTTTCTTCCTGTCCTAAGGAGTAGAAGGTATTGTCCAACCTTTTTCCCCAAGTCCCCAAGACAACCGCTAAGGATATACTGTACATTCGAAGGCTTTATCCTGGTACAACCAGGGCCTGTTAGTTCCTGTGTGTATATGGATGAAAACAGAAGTAAATACAGAACTGCAGGAGTCTCAAAGGCGCTGTGAAGTCTGGGCAGACAGAAGAAGCTGGAGCAAGAGAAGCAGTGAGGGAGACGGACCATGGGTGGAGCGTGAGAAAGATGGAGGAGGGGCTGTTTTTTTCTTTCAAAGCTATTTCTTAACTCTAGATGTTTACTATGAGGAAATGTGCTGCAGCCGGTAAATAGTTTTACCAGCATCACGTGTAAAGGTTTCAACTAGGACACCAAAAGCGCATTCAAATGTTTTGGAAGCCATCTTCATGTCGTAAAGTCGAGCAGGAAATGCCCCCTTTTATGTGAGTCCTGTTACGTTACATCACATCCTTAACCCTGCTCTACATCATGGACAGAGAGAGAGAGAGAGAGAGTTAGAGATAAAGAGTGAGTGTGTGTGAGAGAGAGAGAGAGGGAGAGAGAGAGAGAGAGAGAGAGGAGGGAGGGAGAGAGAGAGAGAGAGAGAGAGAGAGAGAGAGAGAGACTAAAGCTAAAATGTTGAGAGGTACAAACAGCATTAAGCCATATTAAAGGAGATTAGGGCAAGCAATCAGTATTGGTCGCCATGGAAACACCAAGCCTAAACTCAGTCATTAAGTGGAGCCGGCTGGCTAGCCAAGACTAAGATTCTACAATGGGGATAATCTAAATGTTATCTGCCCCCCCCCCTCAGCGTTCTGCCCGTCATTTGGAATAACATAACAGTCTACATCCCAGATAATCTTTGTCCTCTACATGTATTTATACTTGTTCTGCTTATTTATCAGAATATATTTAGCCTGTCATCAGTGTGTGAATGGGTGAATTATATGTAACATACTACTGACTGTAAGTCGCTTTGGATAAAAGCGTCTGCTAAATGACTGTAATGTAATGTAATGTAATGTAATGTAATTTATGGCTACATGGATTGACGAAAAGAAATCTTCTTGTGGTTTGTATCATGACTATTCACAACTGTGATTCCACAGTGTTAAGGTGTGAAAATGAGGCTGGTTATGTGTTTGAGGATTTTCACACCTTTTTGTGAATTTGAACCCCAAAATTGCAGTCAAAAGCGTCTATCTATAAACTGCCATAAGCGATGGCACTTTATTTAGCTTTTTTTGTGTGAACAATAGCCTTGACAAGAATTGCCTCGATTCCAGCCGTATCCAACCAAAAAAAAGAGGGTGAAATGCTTTCCAGCCCTCCGAATGGGCTCCTGAAAGGTAGTCCTCTAAAATGCAGGCTTAAATATGAGCGCTAAGCTGGAGAGCTTCACGGTTTCAGTCACAAGCACAGAGAGAAAGAGAGCAAGGTAACATAAGGACACTATTGTTTGTAGTTGTATAATTTGAAAAAATGTTATTTCAAGCTAAGCACACTTGAATGTCTTTTACAGCACGCTATACACTAATTATACAGTCTGAACAGTAATGTGCTTCAGCTGTAAACTGAATGATTCAGGTCTTTTCATTCAACAGATTTCTTATATATGGTTTGTATAGAAATCACTGTATATTTTCTTCTTGTACTCTTCCCTTGTTCATCATTTTATGCCTTCTATAATTATGACATGATGAAGTATATTTCTAGCAAAATTTCAAATCATTTTAATGCTTCACAGTGCACATAATATATTCACAAAGATGCAGTAAAACAACAATAATGGACTTAAGGACCATTAAACAAACAACAATACAACAAACAAGTGCATAAACAAAATACTTGATCTGGAACTGTGTTCCATTGAAAAATATGAATACAATTCTGCTAGAATAATTCTCCTATAGCGCTCTAATTCAAATCCTCTGAGGCAAATTTAATCTTGTTTACTTTTTCAAAGCAATGATATCCTAAAAGTGATGAAATCCAGGTGGCAACATCCTGTTCTGAAAAGAGAAGCCAATGCGGACGTGCCTTAAACTATTATTCTTTTAAATCAAGAGGACTCCTCTGGTTGCAAACAGAAGTCTGACTCCAAAGAAGTCTATACGAAAATGACCCTACTTCTCACATGATTTATTACCTCTTTAACGTAAACATGAGTTCATGATCTCAGTTACAATTGAACAATTCAAGTCTTCTTCAATACAGCATTTAGTAAATTATGGACCCATTTAGAGTAAAATGGGGGGCAGGGTATTGACAGGTTGCTACCTAAGCTTTGTCCAGACTTGGTGTTGTCTGTGTTTTTGTCTTACAACTTTAACACTTTCACAGTGTGTTTTCAGTTCATGAAAGTTAAATGTAACATTTTGGTCACCTAAAAATATGTTATTCAGCGTTTAGTTGTACTTAGCCTCTCTTGTGATTTCTGATTGCAAAAAACAAGATGGCGACTCCCAAAAAATAATTAGGCGACTACCAAAAAACAAGAAGGCAATAGCCAAATTGCCTAACTTGAGGTTTCGAAACAGCAGCTCACAAACAAATGGTTGATATCACAGTGGCTACGTCTACTTCTTATATATAGCCTATGGTCACATCGTGCCCTTATCCACCTGATGCTCACATGTTCTAATTGAATGTTGTTATGATCCAGACCCCTGTGTATCAAACGTTTTATATGTAGTCTGCAAGGTATTGCATTTATGCTTTATTTTTCTACTCCAAATATATATGTATATTTAGTCATAGGCTGCATTTGAGTAGCAGACAGAGAGAGCATGAGTGGATGAAGTTAAAGTATTAAAATCAATACACACTGCTACAGTGGTATGACTGCCAAACACTGCAGGCAGCCAGGAATAGTATCCACCGTCTGACAAACACAATGTTACTGACACTGGTACAGTATGGTATGTACAGGAGGTGTCAAGGGCAGTGAGTATGAGCTGGTATCACCGAGTACTAAAAGCTGACCCTCAGCCGACTTTGTCGTTCCACTCAAGTCTATGAATTGTTATAAAGCATATTTCAGCTCATCGTTTTGGTGTCAAGGCCTACCTCTTTTACTATATGGTTCAGATCAGACCCATTCTACACTTTGTGCGCAGCAATAAACAGCACATAGACACAGAGTTTGCGACTAGCTACCGTACACAGTGGAGCGTCTAGCAGCTAAAAGCCAAATATTTCCTAAAGAAGTTGGTGGAGACCAAAACAGAGCAAAATGAGCACACAACTCTGAATTAATTCTCAAGCTGCTACATATCGAATGAGTAAATAAGCAAATGTTTGCTAACAAATTTGCTATATCAACTTTGTAAGGTGATATTATCTCAATGCTGTGTTTGACCCTTGTTTCCACTGTACATAGGTGGCAAAAAATGCATGTCTAGTGTGAAATGCATTTTTTTCACTGTTTTATGCTCAATTGCTGGCAGTTAGCGAGGAAGCAGGACAAGGTGGAAGGGTTTTTTTTATATTCTAAAGATACATATCAGTGCAGACCTGGTATGAGTCAAACTTGAGGCAGAGTTGGAAAAGAAACTATTTGACAAAATATATGTCAAATGGAGAAGCGGCAGTTATTCACTTTCTCTGCACATATTCTTAGTACTGAAAAGGGGAAAATGCAATAGCACCAGCAGCCATGGTTTATCGAAGCTTTTATTTTCTGCTCCTACCTCATTATTAGGTCAACAACACAATCCCTGCCTGCTCGTCATCCATTACACAGAAGTGTCGACACTGCTCATCCAGGAAGTAGCTTTAGCTCCGACAAATTAAATTGGGAACATTAATATTCCGCACGGGGCTCCTGTGAACTCGGGCAGGGCTCTACACGGAGAAGTGGAGAGGGACCTATAATGTTCTGTCAGCATATGCGCTGGGCCCCGTCCATCTGTGTGATGGAACCCCACAGCAGCACTAATATCCCACTACACTGCCCTGGAAACCAGTACAGTCAAGGGCCCTCAGTGGGCAAAGCAGGAAGAAAAATGTTCCACATACAGTACTTGGTGTGTGGTATCTGTGTGCGTTTCTGACCTGTGTTTGTGTACATGTACCAGCAAGTGCTTGTCACTGAATTACACAAGCATACACATGTTAATCCTGCCCTTTTATGACCATGCAAGTACAGCAGCATTTACCACAACGCCCTGACTGCTATATCGTGACAGAGGTCACCTGTCTGCAATCTGGGGACTGTTCTGTCATTCTCTCTCCTCCTCTTTCCTATTACCCTATTAGCTGTTTCCCCAGAGGCACCTTATCCTTACTGCCATCTGCTGGCACGGCATGCATACTGATTAATTAACAAACATGGCTAAAAACAGGCTGGGCACTCATTAAAACAGTCATTATATAGGACATGGAGCAGGGGGAAGTTAGGGTGGGGAGGTTGAGTACCAGAGTTTGTCGCCAGATTCCTTGAGCTTCTTTTTTTTTTTTCTTCTTTGAGGTTCATCAAACTCTTGGTTTTGCCTCCCTCGCTTTCTGCCCTCGTCCTATGATACCATCGGGGAGAAGAGCCGAATAGAGGGAGAGGCTTGGGATGTGCTGCTCTAATAGAGGCCAAGAAGTGAGGATGAGTGAGGAGATGAGACTCAAGGAAAGGTGGAAGATTTGAGATCCGGTCGGGCATATTTAGAGCCGCAGCGATGTCAGATCGGACACAAATACAAGACGATTAAGAGTGAGTTATGAGCCCTGGCGGAGTTATGGCTTTGGGATTTTTTATGGGCATTGTGATAGTCAGAAATTGGATGGCACTCAATCAGGATCTTAGCATTATTGGATGTATTTTATAAATATGAGTGTGAGGGTGGGCAGCAGTGAGTGCACAAATGTGTGCGAGAGGGTAACCCCTAACACCCCCTGCTGCTCCTAGAGATTGGAATAAGGGTTAAGTACTATCTTGCTTTTACACATAAACACACACTCTTACACACACACACACACACACACACCGTGAGATAAAGCCTTGTCCTTAATGTAAGATCAGTGGATCAGCGATGAGGAAGGATGGATTATTTGCAACTGATGCGACCTGGGGCCATAAAGCAAGATGTGAAATAAGAGAGAGAAAAAAAAAAGAAGTGGGAGTGGGTCTAAAACCAGCCTGCTAGCATTATCCCCTGACACACACACGCACACACACACACACACACATACACACGCACACACGCACACGCACACACACACACAAACCATTATCATGAGACATCTGTCCACCCTGTTGACCCCCCTCAGCTCAGGTCAAATAAGGCCGATTACGCTGTAGTGAGATGGATGGGAAGATACAGATTGATATGTGTGTGTGTGTGTGTGGGGGGGAACCCTGTCTGGATATATGTTGTGTAGTGTTATGTGTTCCATAGGCCAGAGGGCTGATGCTGTGTAATCCTGATAGTCACATATCATCCTCAGTAAGGGGATCCTCACATACCACTGGGAGGATTCCTCAAGTGTATTTTAAAAACAGTGTTGCAATGTAAAACCTGTCTGCGTTGTACTTTAAAATGTTGCCCAATTGAAAGGAAAGTAGGCAATGGACTATTTTTTTAAAAACGTATCTGGTAGTCAGTTATTTTTTGTTTATCAGGACACCTTGTCATGTATAACTCCTGAATTATATCAGTCATACCTGGTCAGAATTGTCAAACAAATTCCCTGATGACACATAATGCTATTGTTAGGGCTGAACAATTTCAAATGATTTAGATTTTTGGGGCAAAAAAAAAAAAAAAAAGGTTTGTGTTATCTTGTTTCTACAGCGCTGCACATGAGCTTTAGCTTTAACGAGCTACCATAGATAGGTGGCTTTGCTAGGTAGCATACCTAGCTAGCAATGCAACCTCAGTGGCTGCGCATACAGTGTGGTGTTCACTTACTCAGTGAAACCAAGTGTTAATAGTACAGACACCAACTCCAGAGACCCCATTTTACATTCATATGTTAATACGCTAGCGTACAGTGGATTTATTTTCTTTTTTATAACTTTTATTATTTTAGCTGGCAAAATAGTAGAAGAAAACAGTCAACATTTTCTTAATTTATTAAATAAATAGGTGAATTGGGTAAAATTGTATTACTTGTAATAGACTATAAATATTAAAGTGTATTTGCACAATGCTAATAAATCATTGTTAAAACCGACTAAGTTGTTCATGGTTGTTTTGATATGAAAAGTATTTAGGCAGACTCGTGTGTGCTTATTCAGAACTAGGATAAAAAAAGTCACACATTCATAACAATATTGTCAAAGGAAATCTACCTAGTTGAATTTGCGTGGGGGACCTTTTTCTAATTTGTCCAAGGAAGGTGTTTTGTGTCCTGTGTGTTTCTTTATCTGTTGGCATGAAACCTTAAAAACGTGTCAACATATTCCAAATTAATTAGGTGAACAGTAGGGCCAAGGATTATTGGCCCTACTGTGGCCAAATTATTACTCTGTGTTTTTTTACATAAAAACAGCAGTTAAAAAATGTTTTTAAATTATGCTTTTCACTCCTTTTACTTTGTTGCTATACATATTAATAATTTCTGAAACTGCTCTGAAATTGAAGTAACAAATGTAGGTGCTTGTGCAGCCCTTACTGGACTGATTTCAAAGTTTGATAGTCCAATGAAGTCTTACACCGTATGCAAATTATGTGGAATGTAGAAATGTCAATGCCAAATCATAGCACTTGGCAATCTGCCACAAGTAAGATGAACAGATGCATGCACATGCAATACGCTGCACAAAAAACCTGTGTTGTCCCCTTCATGGAAAGGATTTTCAGTTTAGGGACAATTTACAATTCAAGCTTTGTTAAAATTACAACAGCCACCTGAATTAAGAACACACATAATTATATTATCATCATTGTTGACATATGTCTCCCTACATGAGATTTCTACCATTTATTTTAATAGATATTAAGTTGCCAAGGTGTTGCTCACACCTCAAACCAAAATGCTTGCATAATGAGGTGAAGCCTGTTGTTATAAATTCTGACTTTAATGGTTTTCGTGTGACTTATTATACTTTGAACAGCTATCCATCAGTGATATCAAATGTGTCTTGCAGAGTTCCCCTGTGGCTCAGCTGTCTGGTGCTCCGTGTTGCCAAAACCATATACCCCGACTGCAGGGTTTGACTACCAACTCCTGCTGTGCAGTCACATCTGTCTTTATTTCCCCTTACTGCTGCTCTCATGAAACACTTATAAAATAACAAGAAGTGCTGAACACTTGTTTGAGACTAAGTGTTCATCCCACAGAGAAATACGGCAGAGCATAAAGTAGAGTTCATAGAATCCACTGTGCTGTATAAGCCAACGTTAAGCTGTGCCTGGTGCACTGGCGCTGGCCTCCTTGATTGTTTTCACTTGAGTCTCACGCTATGTGAGCTGTAACCCCTCAGGCTCAAAGCTGTGCATTTGGAACTGTTCTGCTAAGTGATCCCTACTGGCCGGGCGGCAGTTCTGTCTGTGCCTATAGCC
The DNA here is from genome assembly GCF_027596085.1 of Anoplopoma fimbria. NCBI lineage: Eukaryota > Metazoa > Chordata > Actinopteri > Perciformes > Anoplopomatidae > Anoplopoma > Anoplopoma fimbria. The sequence continues at coordinate 29,626,587 of NC_072457.1, read as the reverse complement.
ATTAATGAGATTTAGCCTAAACAAGATAGTAAGTGTGTTGTCTGTGTTCATTCACATCAACTTTTCTCATGACACAAACACTATGCGAGCCGTAAATACTGCAGTCAAAACTCTTTAAGTAGCATGCGGCTTGTATTTCATGTAAAGCACCTTTGCATCATGCATCATATTGATATTGTTTCAAAGCAGATTAATTTCCTCTGAATGTGCATCATTGCATGTATCGCTCCTGACGTGCCCTTACTATAGGATTCTGCAAATCTGCACTTTTCCTCATTAAAGCCAGCAGGGGTGAAGTTTGCTATGCAAGTCAATAATAAAGCTGATGGATCAAGTCATAAGGGTATGAGGAAGAAAAAGAACAAAGAGACAGAGATATATTCTTCATTATATATTTAAAAAGGTGCCGCAAAAAGGCCAACGGAGCAGATGAAAATGATCAGTCAGTCACTAACCTTACAGAACCTGCCAGGCTAAATCCATAGCTGCAAAGCTGCACGTTTTATCATTGCAATTTACAGTAAAGCTTTTTATGATCTCATATTGGAAGGAATAATTTATCAAATGCGTTGACCTCTTTGTCACCCGGTGCCTTATGTGTAACGTTGAACCAAAAAATCCATAGTTGCTAACAGTCATGAACACACACTCTCTCCCACACACACACACACACACACACACACACACACACACACACACACACACACACACACATACATAGGGACACTCTTAATAAGAGCACATCATGCCTCGTCTGCCAAAGCCACATCAATATTTCATATTTACCACAGTATTTATCCACTTCGTTTATCATTTATGATTTATTTTTTTAAGTGTGGCACAGTGCACATGCAGAAGATCATTGTGTGTTTATACGTCTTTTGTAAGTGTGCCATTTAGATAATGTCACAGGCAGGCCATAAGCTCCTCTGGCTTCTCAGTGCCGCTGGTATACAGCCACCGACAAGGCTATTCTCTGTGAATAAACAAGTGTCCCCTTTTCTCAACACTCAACCCTTAATTATTCATATGGAGCTGAATGAGACATTGTTTATCAAGGCTACAGCACCAGGGGACCTTGTGCCCGGGGTTCTACACCTATATGTGTGTGGGTGCTCTATGAGAAAGCAAGAAGGAGAGTGAAAAAGATATTGAACCAACTCACGCATAGGCAGCCAACTTTCTAATTGGTAATTAAAATACCTTTGACAGACTAGCTTTAGCTGTCTACTCGCTATTGGTATGGTAATGAGGGTTGAAGAGGTAAACTGCGTTCCCACCAGAGGGGGAAAAAGAGGGAGAAGAGAGAGTGTGAGTGCGTGTGCTTGTCATGATGCACTCTGCTTATTATAGCAGTGCGTGCCGACTTAATTTGACCCAGAGCTGTCTACATACATCCAGTCGGAAATGCAAGCATACAATTTGTTCAAAAAACACCCCCAGCCTTGTTGATTTAGCTGTAGATCATTAACTAATTTCGTCAGTCGATTATTTGTTTGGTATATACAAAAATCTTCACAAACAAGAAGCTGGACTGGTTTCCAATGATATAAACCAATAATTGATTATCAAAATAATTTGCCAATTTTATTCAATCAATAGTTGAATTATCAACAAATCACTTAGACTCTAGCGTCAGTTTATTGAATTATTTTCATTACAAGGACGGGGCCAGTAAGAAAGGCCACTCTATTATACTGTAACTTCCATATCTTGATCTGCCTTTTAAAGAGCACTGACATGTCCATTTGTCATGCAACTATTGTTTTATGCACAAAGAAATGTTTAACACCCCACAAAATAGCGTGAACAAGACAACGTCACTTATGTTACACCAGTCTGTAACATATATTTGGTTCCAGTCTTTGAATGAAAATATAACCGATGCCAATGCATGTTTGAAAGCTCAAAAGCCATCCCTTAAACAGATGGGTAAGCCAGCATTTTTAGAGATTCCATGTTTGGAGAGGCGCATTATTTCTTACATACCATACTGCCGAGCCTAACTCTCCACTGAACCCACATTGAGACATATCAGAAATAATCGTAATATAAAGTTTCTAATTTACTAATTTGACTTTTGTTCCATGTCTTTTTTTGTTTGTTTTTAATGTCACATTACAAAATACATGGCATTTCAAGTGTAATAGCATGTCGTCATGTTTTAGCGGCTTAAAGGCCACATGAGTATGAACAAAGGAAATGGCAATGCTTTTATGCTACAGCTGTATCTTTAGATTCAAGGCACTGCAGTGTTCCATAATCACGGGGGTCGAGTTGGGCAAAAATGAAGACTGAAGTCTCTGCAGGAAGTAGAAGGTGGCATTTCAGGATGAACTGCATCACCATTTTTTTTTACGTGACAATTAAATTCTTTGTTGCTCTTTACAAAATTAGACGCTGTGTCAACCATTATTATGCGATGGGATAAAACACTGCAAATGAAAAGTAGAAAAATTTCAGTTGTCTGTGCATTTCAACAAAATAGATTGTTGACCATCAGTTCCAGCTTCAGCCTGTTTAAACACTGGGAGATGAATTGAGTTCATCAATTTATTTTCAAACATTGTTAATCACGTTGTTTAAAAATTTTAAGTGATTTTCACTTTAACGCAGGTCATTAAAGTACGGATTTGCCACTGCCTCCCTGAGATTCCCTTCAGACACAGGTAAAATATCGACTTGGCAGCATGTGCTAGTAAAAATGGCGTTCATGTCAGCTGCGTCTCAACTGTTTTTCCACACGCGGTTCACAGCAATTAGTACATTTACATCATACCAGCAACTTTACTTGGTTTTAATTCCTGTATCTGTAGAACATGTCACAGACAAACATGACATTAAAATATACATTTTTAACTCGACATTCCTGTTTCTGCTTCAAAGTAAGCCCTCTAGCTGTAAAACAGAATCACTTTATTTGTGAACACAAGGCTTTTATTCTGAAATATTTGCAGGACAGTGTTGTGACTTGCACGGCTCCATAAATTAATAGAGTTCTGGCATTTAAATATGGATTATTATTGCCTCTTAATCATTTTCGTCTATAATAAATATAATTGACATTATTATTTAATAAAGATAAACACTGCGACCATTTGGAAAGGCACGCTTAAGTCCCCATGTAGAAGGTAGAAGACAGCAGCAACACTGTCCGTCTGGACTCCACAGGTGTGAGAGACACAGAAGTTCAGCCACATGTGCTCACGCAGGCAGTGTGACATGGGCATAAAACACCTGCTAAAAAACAGGTTACATTAGCAGAATCATTTTTTTCATAGTATCCAATATGAGAAGAATGTACAAACAAATCAAAAATGCTGAAAGATCTGCTGCTGGCCAAAAGATAGCTATCCATCGCAAGTGCCTCTTCAGACAGGTTCTTTAGTACGTGTTTATTTTTTAAGAGTGAATACTGTACAAGTTGATGATTTCTTTGTCTTTGTGGGCTTTGTTTTTAAGATATATTTTTTTTAAATTAAATTTAAATTGTAAATCGGACGTGATGTCTAAAAATCGGCAACCCCTTGTGGCATGTTAACATCTATCCTGGGAATCTTGGCTTTGTTGGATGCATTTCATCTGCATTATCTCCGTGTGCATGTGACCATCTTTAGTGTGAAGTTTCCCTGACATCCTTGAGGTGTAGACCTTGAGCAGGCATGTAATAGACCTCCGTCACCTCTCCGTCCCCTCCAAGGTCCGACTTCCCCCTCAATCTTCTGCCCCCAAAAATCTACCCTTCCCTCACTTTCCCACCTCATGCTGCTGCTCCACCCTTCCTCCACTATACCATCCTGATCTGGGTCCTTAGCAACCCCCCCCCCCCCCCCAATTACAAAGCACTGTCGGCAGTGGTTGTCAGTGTTAAGACTGAGGAGTGCGGGGCATAGGCAGACGCATGGCTGTTTGATCATTCTCTGCACATCCACGCAGAAAGCCACCCTGGATAAGCACACACTTTGGAGATAACGTCCTTGTATCATTTAAATGTTAATAGGCTTTCTATGGGCTCAAACCTACATTTATTATTGTGCAAATGAGCCAATTTCCCCATATCTGTGCTGTCGTTAGAGCTGGCATGTTTAGTTGTCTGAACATAATTAGAATTATTGTACTGTAAGGAAAGGGAGAAGAGGATAGGGGGGAGAAAAGACAAGAGAGGGAGCTCATCTTCTGTTCTATGGAGAGTTGGACAAGCTCTTTGGTGAAAGTTTCCTTTTGTAAAAGAGAGAAACATCTCGCTTTCTTATTCCATTCCACAGATTTATGGATCATTCCAATATTACCCCTGCTTTCTTTTTATTTGTCTTTTTTTTCAGACAAGACTTTTGGCACAATTTGCTTCTGTGGGGGAGTATCTTTCTTGTGGGTGGGGATGGAAGAGTGAGCGAGTAGCTGAGAGACAATAGCAAATAATGTCGATTTTTTCATGTAGAAGCTTTGCATTGAGAATAAATGCATCAACCAAACACATTGTGTGGAACGGACATATTCGTACAGTACAGTGTTCATCAACACGGAGGCTCAATACTCCGAACGAAGACGGAAAACTATGACGCCTAACAGAGCCACTCCATCCCTTATTAAGGGTAAAAAGTAATGCTGCTAGGGAGAGTCTTGAATTCCATGCATTGTGTTTCTTTAACAGTTATTCAGCACTGAAGAGTAACAACTTGCCAAAAATGTCACCCAGCTTCTTCACTGCATGAAACTGAAAGGCTATCTATAAAGCAGCAAACAATGACTGGTGTATGTCTTAAAGGGCAAGTTTATATGGCCCTATGACTTCTGCCATGTGGAAAACACAGGCCTGATTGCAGAATTGGAAAAAAAAAATGGAACCAACCAAAAATGAAAAGTCTGCAATCATCTGACAACAAGGAGCCCATTGTGCTGTGTTGTGACTTTGTAGACTTTGCCCACCACCCAGAGGGGAGAAACATCTTCCAATCAAAAGCATACACTTGTCACTCAAGAGGCGGATATCACGAGCCAAGCATGTGAGGATAGAGGAATACACATGTAGCCACAGAGCATGTCAGCCAGCTGAGACACCTTTCCTCCCCCTCGGCCTGGTTGACCTTCGCCGGGTGCCAGATGGACAAAAAGGGATATTAGGGAATCACAGGGGAATGTTTAACACGGTTTCCTCAATTGAACCCTGCAAGTGGAGGGAAATATTTTTTATTTACTCTCATTGACACATTAGAATTTCTGTTTTTGTTTACAACTATTACTCACAGCCTGTTTCCTTCAATACTTGAGGAAACGTCCAAGGTGAACAGAGAATCAAAAGATGGAGTAAATACTTGATGAAGGTAAATGGGGTCTGCATTAATAACAGCGAAAATATATCAAAAATATGTTAACACAACTCATGCAGACTAGTCCAAGTCTCAATTATCCACTCATATTCCCAGTAATACAATAAAACATGCATTTTCTCCACAATTGTCTATTAAAAACACTTCACCTACTCATTTTCAACTGTTTACAGATTATCTGTTTACCTTGGAGGCATGTGAGAAAAAAACCTTATTTAAGAATTCAAGTAATTATACGGTAAGACATTGCAAGTAATGGTCATGTTATGGGTGAAGTATTCCTTTTAAGGCAATTGTAATTGCTGTTATCTTCAAGGATAGACAGTGGCATAATTGTTTTGAAATTAATTTATCTTTGTCACTGATCAAGACACTGAATGTGCATTTGCACACTAGAAGCTATGAAACAAATTCCTAATTATATGTAATAAAATAAATAATTCTATTTTACTGCCAATCATGCAAATGAGCTGATGTCTTGTTTGGTATGTATGCCCTAATTGAACTGAACATTTAAATGGGGATCAATGTTGATCTGATAATGTTCTTCCAGAGGTTTCCAGTGTGATGACACAATAATCACATTCAGTACGGGAAATATAAAGCTACTGGCAGCCGCTTAGCTTAGCTTAGCATAAAGAGTGGAAACAGGTGGAAACAGGTGGAAACCGGCGAACCTGGCTGGCCCTTTAAAGCAAACTAATTTTGGATGGTATGAATAGATTTGACTTTCAGTAAAGCCATCATTAGTCATTTAATTATATTACACTATCTGCTGGCACGAATGTACGCCCAAAGCTAGAATAGAGTTCACTTTTATCCTTCTACAAAAGCCATCAGTCTCTATTTCCAAGGCCATGTTGCTTCTTGTAGCTCATTGATAACACAATTAAACCTGCGGTGTAAACAAATTCAATAAAAGCCCATTTGATCGTACATAAAAAGCAAGAATGACTTTATTCTTTTCCTTTTATATTATTTGTCTTAACTGGTGTATAAACCAGATGATTGAAGCAACATGGGAGCTCTGAAAACAGTTGGCACGATGTCCTTATGGTATTATTCATGGTTATCGTATGAAGAGATCAAACACACATATTTGCTCTGTTTGCTCCTTTTGAGAACACCTGTGACAGTTAATCCCGACTATTTCTTAGAATAACCTGCCGAAGCACTGCGCATGAGATATTTTGTTATTAAAGATTACATGGAATGAGTGACTCTGTTCCCTCTTCTAAATTAGATTCTGTGTCACATGTAGAAGCGAAGCCAGGTTTAGCAGTAGACAAAGTATGCAGTATTACCTTAAGAGCTTTAAGACACTGAAGGTAATTATCTTTAGATGGAAACTTCAGCTTAAATGTCAACATTTTTTTAATAACTAGGAGGGAATCTCTTCTCTCTTAATCGAAAATTTACATCCGGAAGAAACTGATAGGAGCGAAGTTGATTATGTAGTCGGAAGCATTTTGAGTTTACCAATGACACACACTGTGAGCTTTTTAGAGCTGTAATTAAGGCAATCACTTGCAAATCATACAATCATGGAAGCCCTGATCATAATTTTTTTTTTTGATGTGAATTCCAACTTCACATAAAAGCAAATCAATACAAAGCTTTTCAGCTAAGCAGCTACTCAGCCATTTTAATTGCCAAATCAACTGATTTCAAACCAGTCACCAGTGGCTTTTGGGGTGTGTTTTGGGTTTTTCTTCAAGTTTGGTTGTCATTCATGAAAGTTTGTGTGTGTGTGTGTGTGTGTGTGTGTGTGTGTGTGTGTGTGTGTGTGTGTGTGTGTGCGTGTGTGTGTGTGTGTGCGTGTGTGTGTGTGTGTGTGTGTGTGTGTGTGGCGGCATTGGTAGAGGTAGTGTGTGTTAGTCCCACAGATGTAAGATCTCATTGTCTTTTCTGAAACCAAATCCCCTTTAGTCAACAAGCTACCATGTGTGTGAGCAAAATAATCAATGCTTAATCAAATCCTTAATCACATTATGTACAGTCTAATATGAATAATAAAAGCGAGTCAAACTCTAGCTGGGTAAAAAAGCATACAATAATAATATTTGCTTGTTACCTGCAAGTGTGACTCATTAGTAATGGAGCGTTGTCGTTCAGTGGCTTTTGTTAACATTAATTATGACCTGCATTGTGAGTCTTGCTCTGATTTGAGACTGAAGGTGTCCGTATGCCTCAACCAAAGTGCTTGTCAGATGTTCAAAAGGTGTATGAAACACCCTTCCCCCACACCTTATGGCCATCTCCATTGAGGTGGGCTGCGTCCAACCTGCGTTGTGTTATTTTCCAAAACCAAAAATATTACGCCCGTCCCCATTTCACACAGCTGTTCCCGGAAAGTGATGAGGTGTGAAGGTTTGAAATTATCTCTCAAAATATTTTTTTCTCCATTCTTCACACAACTACCTCTGTCATTTTGTACAAAAAAGTGCAACACTATCAGGACAAACATCCCAGATCCTTCACTTCCCACGATGCAAATTGAAACATATCTGTGCCTGCCTGGTTTCAAACTCTATGTTCCCAGTTTGAGAGTGGGAAAATATTAAGCCAAATCAAGAAAGGCGAAGAGGAGTGCCCATTTAAAGCATGACGTTGGTTCTCCTCACAGTTTTTTTACAAAAGTCTGCATTACACGCTAGGGTATATATATACCCTAGGATATGTCCACGTGGCTGTTTCTTTTATACTTCTATGTAGTAGATTAGCATTTGTTTTCATTTCTGTTTCAGAACTGCCTCTCAATGGGAGTTGAATAAACCAATCTATTTGCTGGACGTGCAGGTCCGCACAACGTGTTGTTGAGATTGATCCTCTGCAGCCTCCGGCTACCCGTAACATGCCAATATGCGTGTGGGACTGAGAAATATAAGTATATATAGTTCTCCAGCTTTAGAACTGCATCGCATGACGAGTAAACTGACCTCCATGTGAGAAATCCCCTGTGTTCGAACAGAAGTGTAAATTCATACTCCCAGTTGTGTGTTAGAGAGAGAAAGCCAGTTTGAATTTATTAAATGTACTTAACCTACAACGTGTGCCAGTTGTTTGTTTCCGGCTTTGTATGCTTTTAATTTGTAGCCATATGCATATTTGCATGATCCATGGTCTGTGTTTTATGAAGGAAAGCAGTTCTTGCAGGTTTGGCTCCAGAAACCAGGATTAACACAAGAACACTGATTTGGTTCACAAAGCAGTAAGCAATTTCACACCTTTTTGCCTGACTAACCTGATTGCAAAGGAGGGCGAATCGGACACTGTGTTAGTGTGTAATACTTTGTTGTCGAGGTACTTCTTTCTTGGATTGAAGGTCGAGGAGGAGGAGGAGAGAGAAAGGATGAAGGGAAGGGAGGAGAAAATGTGTACAGGAGCTATTTGCTCATCCCAGATCGATTCACCTCATCCTCGTACTAAACCACAATCCATCTTGAGCGTCTTCGCCAGATGCCTGAGAATGAACAATCAGACTGTTCATAAACACAGTGTGAACGCTGGCTGTCTGTTTGGCTGTCAGGTTGCCCTGCCACAGCCAGAAACTGGACTGTGCCAGTGCCGTTGGTCACTGCCAGTGTTACAGCCACCCTCGGCACTGTCAAATCAGCTAACAGATGGCCTTAAACGGGTTGAATCCTGCCTGAGCCCAAGACGAAAATGCATAAAAACAAGTGATGGTAACTTTAACATGCAGGGAGAGAAGAGTGGGAGTAGGGGCGCAGGTAGTGACGGCAGAATGGCAAAGAGAAAACAGAAGGGAGGATGAGATGAGAAGGTGGCTTTGATTGGATTAGGAGAACAAGAAGGAAAAATAGATCTGGGAGGCTGGAAAGGGAGATACTGAACAAGCAGGTGAGCCGGAGAGGGAGAATGATGGAGAGAGGTTTAAAGAATGACAGAGGGAATAGAGAAACATTTGACGGGAAGGCAGACAGAAGGATGCCGTTCAAGGGAAGACGGTTAGGAGACAGGCAAACAGAGAGGGTGACAGCACCAGAGAGGAGAGGGAAGTGCAGTACAGATGCAGAGAAGAAAGAGGGATATGATAGAGGTCATCTGTCACTGGTGAGACTGATGATTGACATCTCTGTGGATTGTAAACTTTGACAGCATAATCTGATACTGTCCTCTTAGCTACAGCCTACTGCAACTCACGTCTTAATATGGACATGAGGAGTGTGTAGCCGTTAAATCTATCTAACAAAACCTGTTCCACCGGGTTCACCCTGTCTTTGATGATCTTTATTCTATGTAGGTATGTTAATGCATCATCGCCTAACATCTTTAATGGACAAGGAGCGTTCATGGACATTTTAACTTATTTGTCCGTGTTTTCCATCCGTCAATTTCCCACCCCATTTCCAGGTCTGGGTGGAAGTGGCAGAAAAGTAGCTCAGGCATCCTTTTTCCCAGCTGCATCCTTCAGCTCTTACTGGGAAATCAAATGGGATATCTGATCCCTCGAGCATGTTCTGGGTCTGCCCCAGGGTCTCCTTCCCCTGGGACAGACCCAGAATACCACCACAAGGAAGCTTTCCTGCGGCACCCCGTTTTAGAATTCAGAACATATGAGGCTAGTACTTTATTGGCCCAGTGGCCCTTCCTCTAGCGGCTTGTTTGAATTTTGATGTTAGGAAACACTGATCAGATCAGTCCTGTCAGGAAGGTTGGGCTTCCACACCCTTGAACTCTGAAGCTTGTCTCATCACTCTCATAGTCTCTCCTTGTCAAAATAAATAAAAAATATACATTTTTTAGTCTTTTTTATGGCCCTGGGAAATTTGTTTTGGTTTTTTTCCACATTCTGTTTGTTTTGTTCTGTTTTTTGTTTACGCACCCTTTTGTCATTTTGATGACCATCATTTTAACAATTCAATAACAAAATATTAAAAATTAAACGCATACCAATGAATCTGATGCAAGACAACGTTGCACTTTTTGTTGTCAAAGAAAGTGCTTCATTAAAGGTATAAAGCAAAACAATTCATTCTCTTGTAGAATCAAGTGCTCTAATTTAGCTGTAAGTGTTGATTTGCTCAGTTTTATGGATGACTGGTCTCTTTGACATGAAGTGTGTGTGTGTGTGTGTGTGTGTGTGTGTGTGTGTGTGTGTGTGTGTGTGTGTGTGTGTGTGTGTGTGTGTGTGTGTGTGTGTGTGTGTGTGTGTTTGAGAGGGAGAGAGAGAGAGTTTAGTTTGTCTGAAAGCAGTTTCAAATAACAATACATGTCAGAGCCGTTGAATAAGCAGTCTGACTGGCAGAGCCTTTTGTCTTCCAGACCTTTTCAATACTCTGTGAGAATGTCAGTGTGTTGATGAGGGATTTGCTGGAAGGGGCACATATCGAGAGAAAACTTAGCTTTAGTAAAAAGAAAAAAAAAACATTTCACATTTTTGTCTCTCATCTAAAACGACTTTGCTTTTTCCCTGTGTAGTTTGTTAGTGCATGTTGTCATACCTTGAGTGAAAGGTAATTGTTAATGACAGTGTGCTTAGCCATAAAAGACAAACAGGTGAATTAGTTTTAGTATTAGTTACACATTTCTCTGCTTTCACCTGCACACCCCAAAACTTTCCTCTGACTGATCTCTTTATTTGCCTAATCATATCCTGATTTTTGTAAATGAAAAAAAAAACAGTACTCAGAAAAACAAAATCTAGAAACAAGCAGCTAATAACTATCTAAACACAAATTCACAGGTTATTTGCAGCAATTCAACTGGCATTATTACAGCTCAAGAAGCAGCAAATTAGGTTGGCAAAGGGCAAGGGAAGTGCTACATTGAAAAGGAAAGATAGTTTTTTCGAGACCAAAGAGACACATGGAAAGAAAAGCAAAAAAAAAAAAGGTGAATGCGACTAATTAGATTAAACACAGCTTGGCTCGAGGGCAGCTACAGGGAAGAAGTGCGGAAGGACAGGATGTGAGGGGTGGAGCTGGGGAGGAGAGGCAGGGTATTTAACTGCATATCAGGTCATAGAAATCAAAGCCCCTGAGGCACAGCCGAACCAAACGTCCTAACGGATGAGGGTGCGAGCGCAGAGACGAGCTCTGACCTTTGAACCTCAACCTCTCTGTGTTTTGGAAGAGGTCAGGGAGTCACATCTACCTCCCTGTTTGGATTGTCAAGCCCCGAGGGGAGTGTTTTTAAGCTGGCAAGGATAAATCGGCAAGCAAGGAGATAATTGTTCATAACACATTTGTTATTGTGTGTAGTTTTTACACGCCGCCCTTAAGGCAACACTGACGGTGTCCTATTTCGTGCATGAGGTAGAAGGTTCATGCCTTGCTTGTACAATCAGTTGTAATATAGTTAAGGTGGAGGGTTCTGGTAAATGGGATTCCTACTAATTTATTTCCAGTAATACATTGCATTGTTCCCACTAGTATATATTTGTCTTTTACTGTTGCTTTATCAAATTCACTGAAGCAGAAATATACGATGTAGGCCACTTAACCAGCATCACCTTCAATTTATTGACTTTCACAATGTTTCCCGTGGACATTAAAACTGATATTTAGCCAGCGAAATGTGAAGCATAAGTCCCACAGGACCCCACTCTAAGGAGGAATACGGCATGATTCAGAGTTAAGCACTAAAATAGCAAACTGAGATAAAGTTCATTTTGTTAAATTTAGTTTCATGTTATTTTTTTTTTTTCTCTAGCAATGACCACCCCCCCACACCCTCTCTTCTCATTTGCATTCTGGTTTGGTTCCGTCTCCCTTTGTATTCCGCTCCACTGTCTCCATCACATGTACCTGGAATCACCCGTGAATGTCCAAAACAATAAGATTCTCTTCTTCTTTTTGTGAAAAAAATAGTGCAATTAGGACTGCAGAATTTTACTCTTTGGCAGCAAAATGTCTGCTATTGCCTCAGGGCTTTTTTGATATGGATGGGATTATTATAGCTCTGTCATGCAGTCACTCTGTCCCTGCACAAATATGCACAACCCCAAAACAATAGTTTGTGTTTTTTTAAATGATTATTGCCAAGCTACGATGCCACCTCATTTTGGCACAATCAGTTATCTGCTGGGTGGGCTCAGGGCGGTAGAAGTAGGCCACAAGAGACAGTGTGTGTGTCGGTGAATGCGAACAGGCTCCTGTGTGGTTACCATTAATTCAGGTTGCAGGCCCAAGGCCACGTTTAGCCATCCCACTTAATAAAGTTTCACTGAGCTCTCTGCATGATATCTGACCTGAAAGAAGACTGGAAAAAAACATTGGCATGGAGGAACAAGTGAATGGAACGAGTGGCTAAATTTGGTTGAAAAGTCATTTTTAAGAATGAATAGCATAAAAACTGGAAACGGGCGAAACTGGTAACAAAATATAACTAAAGTGAAGCACACAAAAATACAAATACCCCAAAGTTCACTAATGAAAAACATATTTTTTTGTTTGTTCATTATGTACAAAATGAAAGTGCAAAAATTAAAATGTGGTTTTATGTGATGTTATGTGAAAGACTATTTCTTGGCTTGAAACTAGAGCCAAACTATTAGCTGAGCTTTGGACAGAGCCACGGCAGCTCCGTCCAGCCTGCTGAGCTAAGCTAGCCCGCTGCTGACGTTAGCTTCATATTCACCCCACGGACATAAGAGAGGCAACTCTCGGTTAGCACGCTGTGATGGATATATCCCAAAATTTCAAACTATTGCTTTAACGGCATGTTTTACCTTAGCTATTTTGTTGACTAACAAAAATATATGTAATTGAGACATTTAAAAGATAAAAAATAAATAAACCAAATTTAGTCTGGTGTTACCTGGACAACAAGACACCTTTTGAACTGCAAATCATTATTCACATGCACCGGTAAATGCATACACATTAACACGGACATATTCACATATAAAAAGAATGTACTACCGCACAAATATATTCACCAGTCATTAATTGGGTCTAAAATCTCTGCCATTTCTAACTATGATTGCCATGGGTCCATACATTTGAAAGTGAGAAGCAGGTAACAGCTCTGGGTGTGCAGCATTGGTAACTAATGACCAGAATAATGAGTAGTCAGGGGTGAAATTCCAGAGCTAGAAAGATAAGGAAGTAAAGAAGGGAGAAAAAAAAAGATCATAGCCGACTCAATTTGTAATTCTCAGGTCTTCTCTCTTTCCCTCTCTTTCTCTCTCTCTCTCATGTGTCAGTCTCTTTTAAAGCCCTCTTGCCACACGTCCACCTCATCCCTCATCTCTTTTATCTGCCTACCCACTCTTCCTCACCTCTGCCTCATTTACAATTGCTCCGCTCCTCCGGGGAGTGTTAGCCTCGGTTGTCCGTTCGCGGGGCCCTAAGGCCATGATTAGAGCGAGGGGGGAGAGAAAGAGACGGATAGACGGAGGAAGTGAGTGCTGCTGAAAATGTGGGTTGGTAGGGGGTGGGGGACTTTGGCATGTCTGCAATGCGCACAAGCCAGATGTAGCGAGTGACCCACCAATCAACCCGAAAAACTGTGCTTTACATATGCCTCACATGCAGAAAACACTGCTTTCCAATACACCCGCAGGGCCTGTTAATTTACAAACAGTCCATTCCAAAAAGTGGATTAAAGACGACATTTGAAAATTCACACTGCATTTACACATCTCGAAATATTTGTGACAGAGCAATTGTTGTAAAACATCGCAGGGTGTGTTAGTCAATTTGGTGCCTTGCTAAGAAGTTTCCTGCTTTTGTCTGTCTTGTTTTCCTGCATGGACACGAGTATAACAGCATCTACAACCATCAACATACTTGAGTTTCCGATCATGGATAATCAGGAAATCAAATGATGGCTGGTCCCAGTGCATTATGATGTCAAAAGTGCTTAATGTTCTGCTTAAGAACGACTGTCAGAGTGTGCTTTGGTGCAGTGGGTGTGTGATGGACAGCAACTTTCCCAGAGGCTCAGGGGGTGACTAAAGTTCAAGCAAATGAGTTATTACAAAGGCAAAAACTAAGAAAATAAAGTTAGCAAATTCCAGAATTAACCCTTTACAACTGTGGTAAAAGGTTAACACTAGTGATTCTGAACAAGGGGTCTGGGGACCCCCCAGGTGTGGTACTCTGCCAGGGGGTCTGTGAAAAGTTTTCACATTCATTCATTGAATTTATCAAAATACAACAATACATTATTATAAGTATTAACCTTTTTTTTTAAAAAAGGCTTCATAGTTCAACAATTATTTGAATTTTTTAGGTATATAGTATTATCTAATTAAACAAATCTGTAACTCTTATAAAATGCATATATGGGTCCAATAGATTTATCGTTTGTTGTTCTTAGACAAGTCAAAATTGTATTTAACTAACGTAACAAAAATAGAATCATTGAGTAGACTTCTATTTATCATTACTAGCCAATGTTTTAATGTAAGCTTTCCAGCTAAAATTCTATAGCTATTATAACAAGAGTTTATAGTAATGCAATAGCAGTGTGCAGTACAGCATATAAAGAATTTACATTATGCAGCTTCAGCCTTTTAGCTACTCAAAAAGGCCGGTGCTTTGCTATCATGGCTGGTTTAGAGACCAAGATGGCGCTGGTTGCTGTGGCGTGTTGGTGTTTTATGTTTTGTGTTTTGATTTTCTTGTCAGTTCAGTTTTTTGGGGCAGCTGTAGCTTGATAGAGCGGTTGTCCTTAGCCAAAAGGTTGGCGGTTCGATCCCCGCTTCCTACTGTCTGCATGTCAAAGTGTGCTTGAGCTAGACACTGGACCCCAAGTTGCTCTCCGGACGCTTAACAGCTGCCCACTGCTTCTAAATGATTAGAATAGGTTAAATGGAGAGGCAAAATTCCATGCATGTACATGTCATGTATATGACCATTGAAATAAAATAAATATATATATATATATATATACATAATATATTTATCTGCTGCATATTGTCAGTTTTTGGTGATCCATTAAGAATGTGCAAAAGAGGGTTAGATTTGCATAAGTAATTTCTTTCTCCTCCTCACATCCATCTTTACTCATCCCTTCATCCTTAATTTAATGGCTCACTTGACCTCCATACTTTCCCTGTCTCCCTGGTAACCATCAAAACCTTTAACAGATCAATGGATGGTTGGATAGAGTTGCCTTTTTCATTAACTGTCTCCACTTTTCATCCCTTCTTCCTCCATCTTTTTATGATTTCCCTTACTTTCTCCAGTTTTCTTCAGTCAACTTACTCCTCTTCCCCTTTAACCCATGCACATGTCAATCCTTCACATCCATCCCGCAGTCTTGACCTATGCCCTCTGTTAAATCTCTCTGTCCCTCCTTATACCCATTTTCTCTCTGGTCATCATCCCGCTTTCCTCACCTCTCTGACCCTCCATCCCTCTTAGCGTCTTTATAGATTCCTCCATCCATTCCTCCTTCTAGAGCCTCTGCAATTAGATCTCTATTTCTCTTTTTCCATTCTCTTTCTCTTTACCTTAGCTTTCTTCACCTCTCCCGTCTGCCAACAGACCCCATGCCCTACCCTCTGATCATCTTTTTTTTTTCTTTTCAAATATCAATCCTCATTTCAAACCTCCTTACATCTCCTTGCCTGCCATCGGGCCGCTCTGATCATTCCTTCCAGCTTTCGTTCTCCCTCCTCCCCCCTCCTCTCTCCCTCCCTCCCTTGCTGGTTCCTGACCTCCATCCTCCCTGTGATCATCCCTCCAGAGTTGAGGCCATCTGTTCCTACAGGAGAACCAAGTGCATGCTAGCCCCCAACGCCAGCCAGGATGTGTGTATTTATCCATGTGTGTGCCAATTTGTCTGTGTGTGCGTGTGTGTGTTTTAAAGTGTGACCACATATTCCTCTGTGAGCAACAGTAAAAACAAAAAAACAAAAGAAAATGCATATTCATAACACTTTGGGTGGAGTACCATTTTCTACCTTTTATGGAATTATCTTTCAGGCATGACCCATCGGTGATGGATTGCTGCATAAAGAAAATCACTTTGATGTCTAATGCATGATGGATGCATACGGATTATATGAAGATGATTATACCTAATAAAGCTGATACCTTTGCGCGCTCTTTGGCTAAGTATGCGCCGGTGTATGTGTGTGGTATTGTTTTTGCATGCATGCATGTGTCTGTGTGTGTGTATGCATGTGTACATGGTACCAGTGAGAGTTCAGGTCCTCAGTGCTCTCCCTGCTCGATTAGGAAGTAAACAATGTTTATTCAGGAGCAGCTGTCTAAGGGAGATGGTTGCACACACACACACACACACACACACACACACACACACACACACACACACACACACACACACACACACACACACACACACACACACATTCAGAAATATGAGGATGAAGGCTTGGAAAAGAGAGAGACTGATTAGTGGCTCTATGAAGTCAAGGAGAGGCCCCAGAGGAGTTTACACACAAACATACACACACATTGCACACACAACCAGACACACAAAGAAAATAACATGCAGGAACTCCTGTAAAGACAGGCTTGCACTTAAAATGACCATTGTGAATAAGTTTCAATCTTACTGTATTAAGAATCATGGGTGTCACTGGAAGGAGACGTGCATGGCCGCACTGACTCTTCAGCCCTTAACTAAAACAGAATGTAAGATAAGTTAAGATAAGATAAGATAATCCTTTATTAGTCCCGCAGCGGGGAAATTTGCAGGCTTACAGCAGCAGAGAGTAAAGTGCACACAAGAGACATAGTAGAAGAAGACAAGATAAAAATAAAAAATTAAATAAAAAAAAAACAAGTATTATAAATAAGCAATAAAAAACAGTAGAAAATCAACAATAACTGAAATATTATATTTACAGACAGAAAAAAAACTATTTTAACTATTATTGCAGTAGAGTAGAGCTCAAAGTGAACTCTACCCAAACCACGAAGACAGGCATCACTGTGACTTTTACCCTCCATAGAGGCATGTGGGAAACGTCTGCAAACTGCTGTTTACTTTTATAAGTCAAAAATGTTATGAGCAATATAGAAGTTATAGTGTTTTCATTTTGTTTCAAAATAATATACCCCTATTTGATATATGTACCAGATGTCAGAGTGATGGTGCAATATAAATCTCGCGGATTTCTATTCGGAGCCAAAGTTTAGACTTTTATCAGTAAAATAAATAAAACCCAAACCTCAATAATCTGCCTTCACAACCAAAACTGCAGCGACTTTCCGTCCAGTCCACCCAACTCTCTCTCTCTCTCTCTCTCTCTCTCTCTCTCTGTTAGCGTTCCTGATTCTTCCCTCTCGTCTCAGCAGCAGCTGTGCGTATTTCTCCTCAGGGTGAATCCGCCACAAGCAAGAAGGCCTGCCTCACAAGAATGACCCAATTTATCAGACACAGCACTCACACTGTTGATGGATCTAATTAAAATCTGTGTACAAATCGTATAAAGGCCAGCGGTAATCATATTTACCATGTGAGCTTTCAGTCATTCACACACAATTTTAAACCAGGATAATCCGTCGCATACAGTATAAAAGGGCCTTTTTCCAGCAAGTTTGATCCCGTCACTGTCTACTGTTGTGTTTTTTGTTTGCTTTTATTTTTTTCATTGTTTTCAGTTTTACATAAATCCACACTAATAGGTTAACATTGATTCAGGCGTGCTTAAGAATACAGCAGTTTAAATACACCACCGTAAACATGATTCAGTGTTATATAATGCGTCTTAAAAAAGCTGACATTATATAGTATTCAATTGTTGCTCTGGGAATAATCAAACAAAAAGCTGCTACATTGTGCACAAGGCAAACAATTGATTTCCCTCAAAAGCTCTCAGTGTGCGTCTCCCTGTGAGCCTCATATTGGAAAACAGAAGGGCAACAATAACCAATTCCACTCAGTGACCTGAATGTATTTTAAAGACGTGCAATTATTTAAACAGTGCATACCTCCCTCACCACATCCTGCTATTAGCACAGTTATTGTGCCACAAAATTATTCTGATAGAGTGAGCCAACCCATGTCAATATATTATGAATATAATTCTGTGTGTGTGTGTGTGTGCTTGTGTAGTCTTTGTGTGTTGAGACGGTACATATTTCCATATGAAGTTAGTTTCATCATACCCGATGTGGATGGAGTTGTTTCTAATGGACTCTGAAACTAGCTACCAAGCTTCAAATAAGACTCAGCCACCCTGCTGCCTGCATCGGAAAAAATATACATTTTTAGACGGCGAAGTATACACCATTCGCAAAAACAATAGTGCGGCAAGGCAAATTTATTTATTTGTATTGTAGATTACGAACACAATGGCAGTTCCAAGAAGTAAAGAAACTGCAAATGCATAGTAGAATATGACAGTCACACCGCACAGTGGGACAAGGGTTTTAATGTTGGTTCGACAATTCCTGATGTCAGTGCTCAGTCACGGTTCAGTGCACGAAGCCGCATGCAGACAAACAAAGTATGTGGATTGATGTAGGCAATGCAGAGCCAAAGTTTACAGGCAATAGTTTCATTTGTAAACTTTTATAGCAATATATAATTTTCTACTTACTGACAATGTCAACCTTTTGCTCTGATGAACGTTGCACATTTACATCAGCAAATACATAAATGGTGACACGTGGTTTTTTTTTTCATTTATACATCATAATCTTAATTTATTACGGTTTTTTTTTGCAGTACTTTAGTTTCTATATCTGTACACATTTAGTAAACTTCTATAGTCCTCCTTAAATTTGTCTTTAGATAAGTTTTCCTTAAGTCATTCTAATTTCGATTTGAGTTGCCAGTGCTGAAGGGGCCAGTGCTGGTTGCTGCTGCAGAAGGGACATTTTGTCAGGCTAGAGAAAGAACTTTGGTCCCCCAAAGCAGACATCTTAAATACAGGAAGTGGCCAATCAGAATGTCCTAAGTGGCCCATTATGGGGGTGTCCAATCCATCATTCCATAATTGGGATTTAGAGTAATCAAGATTTTGTTTTGTTTTAGTCAGTCCCCAGATGGAATATGTTTCTAATTGAGCTTAGTGTTCCAAAAATAATATTAAAACTATGAAAACAGTCAACATAGAAACAAGAGCAACAAATCACAAGCTAAAAGAATGTACACTACATTTACAGAACCTCAGTTGTGGTGCAGCATTGATACAAAAAGGGGAATATGAGACAATAAAAATGAGTGACTGTTTAATTTCTTGGGCTTTGATGGTTTGTGTCTTTGTACTGAACCGTCACTGAACAGGGTTCAAGGACTGGTTCACCCAGCCGCACACAATACACAGTGTGGATAAATGCATGGAATGCAGAGCCAAAGTTCTCAAGCTCAAGATGCCGATCAGATTCGACCGCAATGGAGAGAGAGTTGTGTTCAAGACGAGGATGCTGTGTTGTGTCCGTTGCTCCACTGTTGTGGGGGATGTGAATTCAAACCAGTTGAAAATTTCTTCCCAATGCACAAGATTGGTTTTGGGAAAAGTGTTTGTTCAGTGTCCATCCAGTGAAAAACAAGTGTTTAAAATGTTCATTATTTTTTAAATAAAAATACTATACCAAACTAGCCAGTCTGCAAAATGCCATCTAAGTCCCCAGCAACATATTCTAATTGTTTTCCCTGTCTTTGACACTTGCACTACTGTTTGATGAAAAGAAATGTATCTTCAGGGCCTTTTTTTTTTATTAATTCCTTCTGTAATAAACTCGCACCAGACCATTACCTCTGTTTACCACTACAGCCCTAACGCTGTGCAGGTAGCATATAGCATAGACTGTTTATCAGAGTTTTTATCTTAAAATGGCTGCCTGCTGTAGGTGGAAACAAGGCTGCTCAGAGCATTGAGACTGAACCACAATAGTAAAGTCGTGAGCCATAAAACCAAAACAATGAGCTGAAAGAGGCTAAAACACTCCGTAGAGCTGAGGGGAACTGCAGGATTTGGTGATAATTCTTTCTGGGTTTGTCACAGTACATAGTAAATAGATCCATTATTTTACAAAGAGCAGGTTTTAGCAGTTTTTATTCTTATTAAAACTGTTTCTAAGACCCCAAAACACCTCCTTAACACTTTATATTACATAATATTGGGTTGTGCCAGCCTGTTGTCAACAAAAATACATTGCTGCTTATCATTTGAGACACCGACCATCAGGTCACACTGGTAGCTTAGGTTTGCTTACCTTTGCTGACCCATACCTTTTCATTTTGTGACACAATAATGGCTCATGATTGGCAGCCTAGATAGTTTAATGACATGTACAGTAATTGTGCTGCTCAGCCAACAACGAGGAGGCTTCTTCTATTAATTAAGATGGCTAGTCTGGACATTCACATGACTATTTACTTTTATGGGGCTCTTAAGGACTCATGTTGGCCTTTACCTTTACACGCATGAGCTGTATTTGTCATTGTTATTCCCTCTGAACTAGTTTAATTGCCCAACAAAATTATCCATGGGACTGTCACGCTTTATACCCTGCTCAACATATTAAAATGCTCATGGTCGATTATAGTCCAGCACACACTTTGGCCTACATGGTAGACCATTCACTGACATGCAATTTGGGTCCGTGTTTAGTTTTCTTTTTTGAAAGCATTAACTTATGGCTGCTGTTTGTTGTATGTCTGGCAGCTCTCATACCCTCTGTAGCCTTGTCCAGATGGTGTAGCCTCTTAATGTTGTGGTTTACAAATGTGGGTTTTGTTTGCATTATCTGAGTCTTTACATTTGTGAGAGGAAACTAATTGCAATTGTAATATTTCCACATGACTTATTATAAAGTTTAGTAATTTTCTGTTGCTGCTGCTTGATATTTTTGGCAACAGAGCCTTGTGCCTTTTAGCACTGCTTGGTCTGGTCTCATCCAGTTCATTTAAATTATTTTTTTTCCCATCTCTCTTGTTCTCTCTTGCATAGTTTATTTCACCCCCACCCTTCTGCAAATATGAGCTTAGAGCACAATTGAACAGTCTTAATTAAAAGGGTTGTTTGCACAAAGGCTAAAAGTCCCGATAACATGATGTTTTCCATCCGTCTAAAAGGAATGCTGCTCAGTGTGAAAGCACAGCTCAGGCTGAAATTAAAAACTATTGTTATGAAAGACATAAAGACAGAAGAGTAAATAAAGGAGTCAGTGGCCCAACCAACAGGTGGTGTATATCTACACAGTACACTTGGGTGCCAGTTAATTAAATCCTAGCATTATTTAAAATGTATATTCATATTGGGATTTAAGCATAATAGTCCAGATGTCCTTCTCCCTGGCTGTTTCCTCCAGCTCTTCCAGGAGGATGCATGTATTCACAGGTCAGGTATGATATGTAGCCTAACTGCTCCTGTGTGGATTGGGGTCAACCCAATTGGTCTCACCCAATGCATGTGCCTCACATGGAAACACTCAGAACGGACTCCGACAACCCCAACCATTTCAACTGCGTCCATTCAATGCGATGGGGCGGCTGATCTGACGCTGCTCTGAAGTCTGCTGGTATGTCAGCTGATATCTTATGGGCAATCTACAGGCCACTCTTCTCACCAGACATGTGAGCTGTATGTGTGCAATGTAGAAAGAACTCCTCAAGTACGCTGGCAAGAGTACCGAGCTGCTCCACTGCTCGCCTGTCCACCCGACCAGGGGCCCAATCAGCATTACTCCTCCTAAACCCAAGGTTTGCGAACAGTGATTGAGTGTGCTTTCCAGCGTCAACAGGCTTGCTGAGAGAAGCTCAGAGAGAAGCCTCACCCTCCCCCCTCCCCCGGCCTCCCATTCCTGGGTCATCTAATGCCTTCCTTTAACCCAAGCTATGCAATCCTACTCTTAGCTCAGCAGACACACCAGTTTATCTTATTCCAGCCACATCTAACATTGCCTGGTAACCACATTAAGCATCATTTACCTCAACGCCTCCTCTCTTCTCTTTTTCTGCACGCACACTCAGCCTATAACAGATTACTAATAAAGTCACTAAGGAAGAGTGATTCTCTATTGCACACAGGAGTACATCTTCACCTCTCACATTCTCTTCTTCCTCCCTCTCTATCGTTCTTTTGCTCTCTTGTTCCTTCTCTATGTTACCGTCTCTATTTCCATGTCACGCACACAGACATGCACACAGTTCAGATGTACAACAGAATTGTAGATCCTTGTCTCTTCCCACTGCAGAAGATTCTCCTGGGTATTTGAAGTATGTAAATGTTGGCATGACGTCTGGGACAACAGATGGGAAAATGCTCCCAGGTGATTGAAATGAGGTCCTCTCTAAGAGAACATGGAGGGAGAGAAAAAATGAACTGAGGATTCAACAAGTAGACAGAATTGATAAGATTTGTAAATCCTGTTTAAACTCACATACAAACCTTATATATTTTTACAATCAATTACTTTATTCATTAGTATATATTAACCTCATTTTCTGTTTTGTACATACTGTTAACAATAAATTACAACCAGTCATAACAATAACTGCTCATAATTGTTCATTGCATTTAAATGTTCTTTGAAGTTATGGTATGAAGGGGTCATATGGCTCTGTAATTATTTTCAAAAGTAGGGGAAATGCTGAATCATGTCATGTGAAAAAAACTTCTAGTCCTCAAAACCATATTCATGGTTAAACCAGAAAATGCCCAGACACAAAAAATAAAAAGTCAGGATGTTACCATTGCCAGACATTCAAAATGCTGAATACTCCAGATAAAGCATATACAAACAAATATGGGGGAATCTCAAAGGATAATATTATCCGTCCAATAGCAGCTGGTATTTTCCGAGGGAGAAAAATACACAACAGGATCTACCAGCGTTTTCTACACTGACAATAACTTCTTCCCTAAGCTTGTGGGATTCAGGAAAATTAATCCTCTGTGGAGTAAGCTCACAGCTACAACGCCTTAGCCCTATATCACTGCGGATTCTTAAATCTAAATCCAGTAATAAAATCAGCTGTTACATGTGTGAGCCATGTTGACATTTATTGATGCACATTAGGCTTTAGACCAACTTTATTTCCTATGCTGAATCTCACAACATCCCAGTTTTTTTTAATAATCTTAATAATCGTGACCTTTTACTTTTGCCAATTGGACGCGATGCGAGAATCAATTTGCTAGTTCTGGTAAAGCAACTGATCTATGGATTTTGTGAGAGGATGATGGCCAGCTGTTCCCTGTGGTCGCTGCAGAGGGGAATGTGGTGGTGGGAGCGGCGCTGTGTTTACACAACTCGCAGCGACCTTGGATTATTAGCACATCAGAATGACTCATCCATGAACACATACTCTCGCCCTCCAAGGCTCCAAGCACAAGACGAAAAAGATGAACAAAGAGCTTAAACTCTCTTTTATTTTGGTTTGCTTCATTTAGCCTTCAATCAATATTTTCACATCTTATTTGGGATCTTATTCACTTTCTTGCCGATAATTATAAGAGATTAGATGATTGATTGATATCATTCTTATATCTTATGTGCCAAACTATTTTTTGGCCAGTCTCTGACGTCTCCACTGATTGCCTGGACTGGACTTCAGAAAGTGAATTCTACTGGCCAAGAACCAGTGCAGCACATATCCTCTGTAAAACCAAGTTATTTTTACCATTCAGATTTATTGTTTAATGTGATAATTGCTGAGCTTTTTTATTTATATTGTGATATGAGACTATATATCGTCTTATTTGGCTTGAGTGTTGTCTTCTCCTGGTTTTCAAGGCTGCATTACTGTAAAGTCATTTTCTGAACAAACCAAACTGTTCTATTTGTTTTTGCCTTTACCCACTTAGTCATTATGTGTGCATTACTGATGATTGTTTATCAAATTTCTCATTGCGTGACTTTTTTGTGAAAGCACCAATGGTCAACCCTACAACAGTTTCAGATATAGATATCAAGCTATTTAGTCAGAACTCTCCATCACTGTTATTCTTATCTCTTTAAAACTTTACTACTGCACATTCATTTATTCATATACTATTTCCTTATGCCATCTTTAAAACTAAAATAGAGATAGGTTTTTAGAGTTCATGGGTACTTACTAGAGCTACGAAAACTAATTTATTCATCGATTAGTCCGAAATTATTTTGCCACCTATTTTGATGATAAAATAGCTGTCATTTTTCAAGCAAGCATGTCAAACATTTACAGGTTCCAGCTTCTCCAATGTGCAGATTTTTTTCTTTGTCATACACTCTAGGACTTTTCAGTTTGGGAATGCTATTGGACAACAGATTGCAAATTGCCTGTTGGGCAAACCAGGTAATTTGAATTTATTACAATGATAACAATATCCTTTAGAAAATACAATTCATTGAGAAAATAATGTCTAATAATTCAGTTCTGAAATGAACTGTTAGCCACATCCATCCTACTGCACTGTGCTGTGTACTATTGTTTCTATCGTCCTGTAATGTGCATATAATTACATATTACTTATAAAGAAACCTCCCAATGATTCACAAATGATTGGACCTGTAAATGTTATAAACAAAAGTTTTATTTTATTTTATTTTATTATTTTTTCTAGCTGGCCTTGTTTTTGTACCGACATGTAAGATCAAAATAGTCCTGTTTTTATCTTGTAAGAAACAACAACAACAACAAAAAACACTTTTGTGTTTGGTATTAGATTAATAGAGAGCTCAAGATGTTTGTCATCAACATTCTATTTTAGTCTATTTTAGCATAAAAAATGAATATTAACCAAATGGGGGCAGATGGTAAATCAAACTGTGGCATCAGACATATTTATAAATTTAGGGGTTGAGAGTTGATTCCTCATTAAGACACCTAACCAAATAAAAAGAAGATTTAAAATAAATACAACAAAAACAAAGGGAGGACTTTAAAAGATGCTGCTTGATTTGATCGTGACAGCTGAGTCAAACAGATTAAGTAAAAAAACTAAAAAAACAACCATCCAGTGTCAAGCTGAAATCAGATGTTGACACCATGAAAATGCAAACTCTTCATGAAACTATTCGTTTCCTGAAGAATGTTGTTCAGGTTTTATTTTTTCTCTAACCTTTCATCACCTCGCTCAAGTGTTTATCTTTGCTGTCTTAAGTAGACTGACTCGCAGGTCGGCATGAGGTGGATGTTTTTACTATCTCCCTGAAAAAGATTATTCAGTCTTTGCATATTTAGGTACTTTGTTCAAACAGGGAATTTACTTTGTTGGTAAAATAGGGCAACTACAAACAAACCAAAGCTCTGGATGGCATTTCTGTTTACCGTGGGACTAACGGTGCTGTATAGTCGGGGAACAAATTGCAATGATGCCTTTTAGAAGCCCAATCCATTTAATAAGTGAATTATCTGGTCAGCTAGTGTTATTAATGCTGCAAGCTTAGTTTTAGTTTGTCAAAATAAAATAATTGTAGGAAAAGAACAAAGCAGTTGTTTTATGGGAAATATGCATGCTGCAAAACACACACAAAAACACATAATTATTCAGGAAGCTGCAGTTTTCATTACCAGTCATGCTGTTTTTGAATGGCATCAGTGACAAAGAAACTGACACTTGGCTGAGCTACGGCTTCCTGATTGCAGCGTTTATCTTGAAATACATTCGGAATTACCCAATCAAAACCCTTCAACTGTTGAAAAAACAATTTCCTCATAATAATATGGTGGAATAATAAACTTTTTTTTCATAAAACTTACTTATGATTTGATTCAAAATGCACACAGTGACTAAACCTCAGTGTTAAGTTGCCTTCTGAGATCTGGAGTGTAGACCTCTGAGGGAAACGGGGTCTGTGGCTGACAGCTGAAGCATTTTGTAAGTTGCAAACTGAGGAATACACACACACACACACACACACACACACACACACACACACACACACACACACACACACACACACACACACACACACACACACACACATGCACGCACACACACACATATAGAGACACACACATGTTCCAACTGACACACTCAGTGACATCTGCACTCTCTCGCAAACAAACAAATGCAAAGACAGGTAGTGACAGGTGAGGTCATGTGCATGCACACACACACAAACACAAACACCTCCCCAGCTCCTGAGTTGATCAGAGACTGTTACAGTGTCACCTCGCTCCCCAGCTCAAACCCCCCAGGAGATCGCTCTCTGTCACTGACGCCACTCTGCAGACAGCCTCACACAGCACCTGTCTGTTACCTCTGAGAATGTGTGTGTGTGTGTGTGTGAGAGAAATGTTTCCTCCCTGTGGAAAATGTATACTATTCTATCAAATATCATCTTGCAAGATTTGTTTGTGGTATGAATCAAGCAAGCAACAAAGCACGAATCACATCAATATCAGTTTTAGTGCCTTTGAACCCAAAAAAGTAAACAGTTCAAATAAAGTTAGCGTTAATGCTTACTTTTGAAAAAGATGACAAAGTCAACTATAAATGATAAAAAAAACACTGCAGTTCAAAGTGTCTAAATTTACATCTTGTTTTACAGTTTTGGGTACATAAACCAAAAGAAAAAAAAAGGCTGTTTGCAGTTAATATTACATTGTTTCCCAGCTGACAAGGACATAATTCTTTTCATCTCTCACAAGGCCCAGGGAAATGTGGATTCTACGCGCAGAGCAACAAAGAAATTGCTCAGACTCTTGTAGTCCCTCTGTTTTGACATCTCCAGGCAGAATGCCACAGCTGAGCTAATGGTGTGGTAAGCGATAAAATGTAGGTTTATGAGGGATTAGTTGACTGTGTGTGTGTGTCACACACACACAAGCAGATGCGCATGGAGGCGCACGAGATTCCCCAAGTTTAGGGATGCATTAGTGGTGTTTACGACAGCTTTGAGTGGAGCTTACCCCATGCTCTAGCACAGCCCGCCCCCCCCTCCTCTTCGTCCCCATCGCCGGCGCTGCTTCACACACGGTAGCCGCGGAGACCGGTTTGACGGGGGTGTAGTTAAAGACTGGAATTCTCAGTCACAGATGGTCAGGTCACTGAGATTGGGAGGGGTGGTGGTGGTGCTCATCCGTGTTTTCCATACTGTTGGTTCAAAGAGAGAGGAGGAGAGAGGGGAGATAGTTCTCGCAAAGATGTAAGAGAGAGGGAGAGATGTGGCTTGGGGAGGACAAAAGTGGGCCAAAGAATGAGAGGAGGGGGGTGGGGGGGGGTGTTGATAAAGGACAAAGATGACGAGGGCGAGGAGGGTGAGAGTGGCAAACATAAGGATGCCTGAAGAGAAAGATCGCAAAGAAGCTATAGACAGAGGCGAGGCCAGAGGAGTGTAAAAAGGAAAGATAATTGAGCAGGCCTACCAGCCACAGGCTTATAAAATAAAATGACCTCAAAGAAACACAAATTCACCTCAAAGAGACAAAACGTAATATCTGTCTTTTTCAGTCTGGTTGTCTTGTATCTATGTAGAAGAAGTTGGGTGCCTTTCACATGTATGTGTGTATGTGTCCAGGGGCCCAATGTCTCTTAATCTGTATATGACTGTTGGCTATTTGGAGTTACAAATACCAGCTTTTCATTCATGTTATTTCATTAATGAATACTTAAAGTTGTTTGTATGGCATTCATAAATAACATGGAATACTTAATACATGATCTAACTCTTAATTATAGTTTTGAGTTTTGACACATTTTTTACAAATTTTACAAATGTGACCCCCAAAAGCAAAGTGAGAGAATCACAGAGTGAGATGCACATGAGGAAAGGAATTATGTTGAGTAGAACTTAATTGGCTTTTCCAGTATGCGCTACAGTAATCTTGACTACATGCATTATTGATCCATTATTAAAATCCCAAACAGCCTGCATTTAGCGGGGGCACACACTCATGTAATCTGACGGTCCAAGGGCTCATCGCCCAAAGCAGTTCTTAAACAAGTCCGTGCTCAACACCACAAAGCGTCTCATTTATTGTAACAGTCAAGAGACGTTTAACAAACAAAAAGTCTATTCTGAGCACAGAGGGAGTTTTGTAGTGCAAAGTACATTTAGATATGTTTCTTGCTGAGATACATAGACTCAATTGGATTGTATGTGTTACTGTGGACATTGGTGTTGGGGACTTTGGAGGTAAACCCTCCCACTTCTCAAGTGACAGATTAAACATGGTGTCTTTATAATGGAAATGTTTTGTTTTTGTTGTATTAAAAAGACTAGCTGAGCTTGATATAGGACATGCACACATACATACACACACACACACACACACACACACACACACACACACACACACACACACACACACACACACACACACACACACACACACACAGGCACACTTATTCTTTAATCCATACTAATCCATTATCCTCTGGGTGTGCTGTTTCTGTGGTAAGGTCCAGTGTGTGTGTTGTGCTGTGCTGATGTTGTTTGTGTTAATGTGAACCATAGTTTAAATGCAGTATATGGGCGTCTAACTACATATATGCAGAATATTTAAAGGTGTGTTGAGTTTTAGGTTCATTTTAGTCTGCACTGCAATACACAAAAACTCTGAAATACCTCATTTTAAATCCATCACGCCCCCTTCCTGTGCAGATTCTTGCATGTGTGTGTGTGTGTGTGTGTGTGTGTGTGTGTGTGTGTGTGTGTGTGTGTGTGTGTGTGTGTGTGTGTGTGTGTGTGTGTGTGTGTGTGTGTGTGTGTGCATTCAGACAAGACTGGGTATGGTTAATGAGGCAGCATCTGTTGTGTTCTCTACTGCGACGAAACACCAATCAAAGATGATTATAATGTTGACAAAGTTACCCAGCAGATAGCACTTATTCAGCCTCTGCAGGAGTCGACTGTTTTAAATGGAGCCACAGAAAACCTTTTTATTGGGTAGGTTTTTGGGGGAGTTGTTGTGTTTGGTGTTATGCTGCTGAGGCTGGAAGTAAAATAATGATTTTTTTGGGGCTGTCATAGTTCTTTATAAATTCAAAATACAGCACGCAAATAATTGATTAAAGGAGGATTATGTGATTGATAACTTGAGTGATGGAGAGGACTCTCCCTCCCTGAACACTTGAAAGAAGTGAGTGAATCATCCTGTTTGCACGTCTTTAGACTTAACACATTGCTGTGCCTCCTAACGACCACTAAAACAAGCAAGGTAACACTGAAAACGTGTGAAAGAGTAGATGAAGGAACGATTGAATATACAAAATAGTGAATGGGTATCAAAACACAGAGGGATGGAAGGATGTAGTGTGTGATTTACTGGATGATTGTGTGATTTGTTTCTAAAAGCACATCTTTCACTTTTTCCTGAGAATTTATCAACAAAAATAAGTATTTATCAACCGAAAAAATGTGGAACAGGTTAATCGTCAATTTGCGGAACAATAATCCTCAGCAACCTGCTATTTTATATTTATATTTTTGAAATTAGATAGTGATATATGTAAAATTGAATAAGTATGTTTTTTAGTTTAGTGGGTCTAATAAGTACAATAAGTTATGTCAGGAGATTACAATGAGGCTGTAGTGAGGCAGCTAGAACTCCAGAAATCTGTCGATTAATCGATTTGTTGGCTGTCAGATTTTTTTTAGAAACTACTTTGATTATTGCTAAATTGTTTCATTAATATTCAAGCCCAAATGCAACTCTGTTTCTATTTTTATATTGTTGTAAATTGAAGATCTTTGGGTTTTGAGCTGTTGGTCAGATAAAACACAAAATTTGAAGGCCTCAATTTTTAATAATTTACAATTTTGCAGAAAAATTCCATTGATTGAGAAAATAATTGGTGGAATAATTCAAAACAAGAAAAAGGAAAAACAGTTGCAGCCTTACGTACAGTCCATTTTCCCAACCCAACTACCTCTTTTCATGTTTCAAAGACATGCGCAGTATTCTGAACCACACACTTGTGTCGTATCAAATGGTCTGTAATGTATTCAACATAATACAGGACCACCAGAGTTTAGTTTTCACAAGACAGCAGAGATACATTGAGACATTGTTATGGTACTGTCAAGAATGAAACAGATGTATGCCAAAATGGATGAATATCCTCAGGACTAATGGTCTGATTCCATGAGCTTTAGACAGATACTATAGAAGAACTAATTCCAGGAACACATGTTGTTGAAGGATTGTAGTTTTATAATACCCAGGAGTCATCTAGGGATAATGTGAGCCTCTTTTATTTATGACAAACTCTGAGCACTGACAGTTCTCATAGTGCGTGGAGCCATTATCGTGACCTTTAGGTTGAAGGCAGTTTGAAGAAAAACAACTTGAATGCATGTTTTTTTTATTACACAGAAGGCCTACTTTCTTTTTTCTTCCCCACCCACTTGTCTTTGTCGTGGTATCTACTAATCCAATCCTTTAATGTTAACTATGCTGCATTCAGTATGCATGGCTTCACCCATAAATGTCTGCCCATGCTGAGTTTATTTAAGGTTATTATAGAATACATACACAGAAATATGTTTTTTTCTTCATATACATTTCATCATTTCAATAGCATCTAATCTCCGCTTTTACTTAATTTTTAGGAACACAGGGATTCATTAATCATTTTTTCCACCCTGCACCTATCTGTTCTTCAACCCCTGCCTCATCCATTATTCATGTCCCTTTCTACTTTATCATCCTCTAACATAACGTGACTCCACTTGAGCTGTAAACAAATGCACATTACCTCACCGTACATCTATTTAACGATATTTTCATCATCATGTCCTTTTTAAAAGAAACACATTTGTTTTTTTGAATCACCTTTTTTCCCCCCCAGTTATCATGCTAGATAAGACGACTGTCCTATACATTTACACAGCAATTACATCACAATGGGCTCAGAATGCGTATGTTGCTTGTTGCTTTCATACCCTTATCATTCCATCTGATATTAAAGGAAAAGCAATATGAAATAAGGCTAGGCTATATCGCAGTGCCAAGATGGGGAAGGCAAGTTCAGCAAAAATCTGGAAATCTAAAACTTTATGAATATATTACGGACGTGAATGAGAACAACGCTAATCTTTTACTCAGGAAATTGTACGATAAACCACTTGAACCTCCATCACACTGCTTAACTGCTCTTGTGTGACATGTAAAACACCAATCAGTAGCTTGGTCAGGTTGACAATCTGGTTCATCAGCTGTGTATTTCACTTAAAGGTTTGACAGTTTGGGAAATACGCTTTTTGATATCTAACGAGAAGATCAAAACCACAATTTCTTCTGCTAACTAAATATTAAGCTAGAGCCAGTAAGCGGTTAGCTTACATTTGGACAGTGCCCAGCTAGTTTATAACTCTGTGGGACTCTCAGTGGACCCCTGCAACCTGCAAGGTTAGGGTCACGTGAGGGACGGAGACAGCCGGACACTTGCATTGTTGCCATTTTTGTTATTGCAACATCTGTCAGTGATGCACACTTCTCCAATCGTTGTATATAAACAAACAATAAAAATGAACAAATTGGGTTTTTTTTAAACTTATGATACGCTGCTCGACACATCAATGTCAGAGTTTTCACATGCATTACAATAACCGATCTAGTTCATTTTTGCACGCTGTAACATAAAGTAATGTTTTGGGTACTGGCTGGCCAAACACCTAACATTATATTGGACACAATGCCAGGAGAGAATGATGAAGACAAATTTATTTCATATTATAAATCATATTTTATCGGTAAACTTCTTGCCCTCTCCTTTGTTTTAGTTTTTTTCCATCTGGACGTGTACGCTATGCCATTTCTCTTCCTGCTGTGAGTCACCCATACACACATACACACACACACACACACACACGCACACATTTACATTTTATTAAGAGACCTGCATTTACTTTGACAGCTTCACAGCATTTTAAATTATATTTTGGGCTACACTTAAAAAATTTTGGCCCCTGTAGCCCTGGCAAAATAACCTGCCGTCACCAACATAGATGAGCATATGTGAAAAGTCACGGACAGCCCCAATCAAATTTAACCCCTGAGCGACGTGTCCTTTAACAGGGTTATGATTTACAAAGGCCGGCAACACAATTTTAGTCCATTTCTACTACTTAGCTCACATCTTCATGTATCTGTTTCCTCTTTCTTTTTCCGATTGTTTTAAAGAAAGTGGATTTGGCATCGTCACTTTACCTTTTCAGTAGTCAGTCAAGAGTAAAAAGAGGTCATGTAAGTGGGAACAGAGATGCACAGAACACAATGGAGAGGAGTGTGGTGGTTCTTCAGATACACAGCATCCTGGAGTTTTCCAGCCCTTGATGTTTGATTCTTTGATCTTGTTTGCTGCTCCACTACTCTAGATGGCATTCTGTCAAGTTCCTACCTGTGCCAGTGCTACGTAATTGTCAGAACATGCCAGTTTCATAAGTCAGAGTTTCACCACAAGTTAATTATGTTTTCCAGGCCTCATTACCAACTTGTTTCACATGCCCTGTTCATTGATCACCACCACATAATAGACTAGTTCACAACACAGCTAGTGGTGACCTTGTACTATTCCCGATTCTCAGCTTGCCACAGCACTGGTGTCATTATGATTGGGCAACTTCAACTAGAAAAAAGATTATAAAGAAAAATGCATGCAGCCTCCGTTCAGCTCTTCAGGCAGGGGTAATATCCCAGATTTCAGAATCCACAGTGAACCACTATCAGGGCACCTGACTGCTGCTGCGATGCTCTCTGTTGGCTGAAACTTAGCAACATACTGTCTTGAACCTATGGCAGCCCCACAAGTGATGTCAGCCACGGTTTTGCATCATATGTCAGAGGTAGAACACCTGCTGTGGCATCACCCTTTGGGGTATTGACAGCAAATCTCCATCCATAGAGAGCAGTGCAGCAGCTGGTGTGATTCATAACAGATTAAGGGAAACAAATATGTGACCACGGAGGGGACATGTTTTCCTTGTCTCCAAGAGATACTGTGCAATTTGTCCCCTACAGAAAATTGTAGATGTTTATTTAGTATACAGATTACCTCCCATGCAGCATGTGCAGCTGGAGATTAACTGTGCAGTAATGCATTTACTGCAATTGTATTCATTGCAATGATTAGATTCACTGCTGCGTCCAAAATTATTCTCTCATTCACTCGCTCACTACTCCCTTTATATATTTATTTCGTCATTGATTGATTTGTATTCTTTATGTTGAATCTGGCAGTCATTAATAACTTTTTGTGTCACTAATGACAGTCAGAGAGCTGCACGGCTGTAAGTTTCACACCTCCCAATAGTTGTGTTTCCGTTCAATTGTCAGGCTAATCTAAACAAACTTTTGAAATGTTGCAAATTTTTTTATTAAAATTAGATATCCCTCAATCCTTTCCATTAACTGGCTTGTAGTGAATAATGTAATAGTGACATTATGGGATACTGTAAACTGTACTGTACATTTGTTCATGTCCACATAAATATAGTATATATACATAAATACAGTAAACACATATGAGAAAAGGCAAAGAAACTCAATGCCAGCAGAGAGAGAGAGAGAGAGAGAGAGAGAGAGAGAGAGAGAGAGACACCAATTTAAAGGTCATTGGCACAATGAGGCCTACTAAGGAGTGTGTACCGCACACAGCCTGACCCAGCATAAAACCAAGGCAATTAAAGCCCAGCCACAGACAAGGGAATCGACACGGCACAGCAGTGGAGCTATCCAACGTGGCCCCGGTCGCACAGTAAACAGAGACCGATGGAGAGGCTCAGGCGACTGGCAGTGAGAGAGGGGAATAGGTTATGCAAATGACCCCGGCCTGCTAAAGAAAGGAGTCAATGGAGTTCCTCCACGCTGACGGGAGCAGAAAGTTAACTACACAAACAAGGCAGCGAAGCTCTGAACCCATTTTCTCCTTCACTCCGACTGTCTCTTTCTCCAGCCCGGCTCGTTTAACAGAGCACACTGCCTGCATATCTCTCTGTGTTGTTTGTAGAGTTTTGACCTTGATACAGAAGACATCTGCCAGTCTTATACATGCTCCCTTGGATTTTGATTCAACCCTACCACAAAACAAATTCATCTAAATGCATTTTTAAGTATACATTCACCCTTAGAAGCTGCATCTTGTGTCTCCCGTGACCTATCAAATCCTTCTTCTTCTTTTTTTTCATTCAACCCACCAACATGTGTTATCTGTGCTTGTATTCTGCGGCTGACTTGAGAAGGAGCGACAGGACTATATGTGGGTATATTTTCATGCCATTCTGGTGGGAGAGACTTGGCCTGGTTTTCAAAGCCTGCTTCCAGATGGTGGGAGCAACTTGCGAGGCAAAGGAGGAGAAAAAAAAAGAAAACAAGCTTGACTCCATAATGCCAAGACCAGATGAGAAGATGTAACCCAAATCACACACATCTCATTGAAAAGCACACACACACACACACACACACACACACACACACACACACACACACACACACACACACACACACACACACACACACACACACACCTACCCACAAACTCACACAAACATCAAATCTTGCATCCTGATCCCAACTTCAAAGGCTACTCTAAGAGAGGTCCTCTTGCAGGAGCCTGAGATACGCTGAGGCATGCTTTTGTTGGAATCTAAACACAGCCATCTGTTCCATCCCACTTAACTCATACATTAACAACAGAGATACATACACTAGTAGGTACAACACATTTACAATTTCTCTTTACATGTACAGCAGCATCTGTTCCGAAGTATCTTAGTGCTTTTTTTTATCTCCATTATTGTAATTGCATGTTTCAGCACCTTGTTATGTAAGTTTTTCTCTGTGGGAAGACAATATACAATGTGCCGAAGAATTCAATCTATTCAGTTCACCTTCTTCTTCTTCTTCTTCTTCTTCTTCCTTCCTTCCTTCCCTCCTTTCCTTCCTTCTACATGTAGATTTCATTCACACTGGCACTACTACTACTTGAAATCCATTTGTTGGCGAGATGTCATGAAGGTGTTCTGTTTGGTACACTGAGGCTATAATGGGAACTATTCGGGCAAAAGTAGCAACTAAGAAAATTGGGTTCAATTCTTAACCGTAGAATTACAATTGCCAGGTTCATCACGTCGTGCCATTGGGCCCAAAAAATACTTTTCCCCCATAGACATTGGGAAAAAGTGTGTAAATGAGTGGCTATATATATATATTTTAAGATAAATCAACTTCCCAGTACAAACAATTAAATAAACCTTATTCAAATCATTAGGTCCTAAATGTTGTATCATTTACTAAAAGTTTTTTTTTTCTTCCTCTGTTCATATGAATGAGCGGAAGGCTGAGCAGCTGAGAGGCCAGGTTAAAATAAACGCTAGTGCACTTGCTCTATGGATACAATGCATGCAGAGGCAGCATGGAGGATCCATGTCATTTTATAACGGCAGTGGAGCCATTTTTGCTTCATGCGCCACTGAGCAACTTTCATAGAAATGAAAGAGGATCCCTCCTCCAACGCCGTGTCTGGTTCCCTAATTAACATCAGCAGCATTACCCCATCAAGCATGTACACATCATTACATTACATTACATTACAGTCATTTAGCAGACGCTTTTATCCAAAGCGACTTACAGGAAGTGTATTCAACATAGGTATTCAAGAGAACTACTAGTCACCAGAAGTCATAAGTGCATCTCCTTTCTTAAACAAGCATCTTAAAGCATAAACCAGAGCAAAAGTATAGTGCAGAGGCAGATTACTACGAAAACAATAATTGCAACAGACTAATACTAATACAATAAGTGCTACAAACTACTACGAATAGGATAAGTGCAGTAAACAAATACGAATACAATAAGTGCAGCGAACTGATACGATCATCAGTAGTTTCCTCTTTGGATTTTGGGAAAGTTTTCAAGTTAGCGTAAAACAACCCCACATGTTGTTTTTAAAAAGTCCAAGGAAAGTGACCACTGACAAACTGTGAAGCTATTTGGGAATAGCAAAAGTGGGATGACAGATGAAAGAAAACATTTTTTTAATGAGTAGAAAAACATAAGTACATAGTTACTCGTACAGGTTAAAATAGTTAACTGAATTGTTTAAATAATGGTGAGAATCCTTTGATACAGCCGTCACAGTCACAAGATTTAGACCCAGTTTACCTTTAGTGCTGTACGTTGGTTTGGTCGATTTGTAATCCTCTTACTTCTTCTTATATCAGATATCGCTTCTGATTTAAATTATAATTTGGTTCAAGGTTACGTTTGGCAACTTGTTTTAAGAAAACATTGGACACAGGAACAATTTCATATCACAAAAAAATTGATTGACTGATTGAAAAGGTCTGTGCTCCAGTTTTTCTTTTGGTGAGTGAAATTCTATAATTTTTGATTTATATAACGTTACAGCACTAATTAGCAGGTATCTGTGGCTGCGCCCACCACACCTGGCTTGTTAGCTTTACTTGTTGAACTAAACATATATCTATTTGGTCTCATTTATATAGGATGTTATACTTTTTTTTAATAAAACATGAAATGAACAAAGTTGATTTAACAAATGTTTATCTCTTTGAAATGATGGTTTACCTATTAAAGATAATAAAATGGCTGCAAAGATGGTCAAAAACATTCATTTACACATAATTTTGCTCTCCTCACTATGTATGGATAAAGTTTGGACAACACTGGACAATAGGGTTGAATAGAAGGATATTGACTTTATAATTGGGTCACTCTATGTAAGTCTCAATGAGAAATGACAAAGAGAAATCATCTGCTGTCATGCTGACAATGGTCCCTAGTCATTTAACTGTCCTCACCTTAGTAATGATAAAAGTACTTTTCACTCTGATTGCAGTGATGAACTTGTCGATGAAGTTATTTACTTTTGACGGACAAGATTGAATGTTTTGAGGGAGTGATGGCCTTTTTTTACAGGACAGATAAGTTGTTGCTGTACTACTCAGTATAAATTGATGTGATTGCTCTCCATGTTTTGAGAGCCGATGCGATCTACTGAATTTCTAAAGCCATAACTTTGTTGACTGCGGGTCTGGATCCTGAGGCAGGGGCTTGTGGGTCCTTGATGACAGAGGTGTTATTAGCCAGCATATGGTGAGGCCAGACAGCTTAGACCTTATTTGGACCAGTAAAGGAGTACACATCAGGTCAGGCAGCCTAAGTACAAAGATTGTGCTGACATGACCTCAGGAACAGATGATCCTGACTTGCATGCACCCTTCACCCCCCCCTCCCTCCACACTGACACACACACACACACTGCATACGATGAGCTGTTCTATTCAACACTGTGTACTTTAAACAACCACCAAACGTAGGTGTTATCATCTAAGGCCTGACTTGAACTCGGCTGGGATCAGACAAATCGGATGAGGCCGGCATTTTGGTTTAAAGTTGTGTTAATGCTGGTTTAGGATGAAACACCGTTGTTGTTTATGTGTGTCTACAACTGTCCTTTTAAAGAGGTAATTGTATTGAGTTATTGCATTAGTTAATTGCAGTCTATTGCAAATGTAATTAAAGATTACATTGCAATTGGATCAAGTTATTTCAATCTGCCGTTGTGTATTACAAATGAAGTAGAGCAGCAATGCAACCTGAGGCTCACTATTCATATTCTTTCCATGGATTAATAATTAGGATTACATCATGTATCATGCTGCAAAATTGCCATATTGTCAATTGTTTAAATGTAGCCTCGCAGTCAATTGCAAATGAACGTGTTTCTTTCTCTTCAGTACGGAGAACATACAGAGGAGTGTTAATCATAGGAGCTCATGGCCACTGGATTTTTTTTCTATTTGTTCAGTAATTGGATAAGAACAGAGAGAGATGATTACTGAACCCATTCAATGGGCCTCTTGCCACTTACAGCAGCTCTTTACACACCATATATTCCCCACACAAAAACCTGTTAACAACTGAGCTGAACTGAACTAACGGATGGCGGTAGACTTCAGAAATGTCAATCACCTCAAGGCTGCGTCTGATAAGCTAAGACTTCAAGGACATTTTGAGTGGAAGTGAGGCCATGTTGCAATCTTCTTGTTCTTAACTGATCAGGAGAAGTATATGACAGCATGATGGCATGATGAAACATCAGGTAAAGGTTGTGGCTGGCCAAAGTCTTACTAACCTACATACTGCTATTTAAGCCTAATCAAAAATATGAAAAGTGCCAGTTTTGATCAAGTCTCTTCACATACTATTTAATGGGGTTATCCTGGTGCCATTGGATTTGGGGAAAATCAGTAGTTAGTTGCACAATTGTGGCAAATATCTTTCAGATATGTCACTTTTCAGTGTCACATTCAGACTGAGGAGTTCAAATTGAACTCAACCGATTTTCAGCATCAAAGCCTGTTTACAGGTCTTGGGGAGAACTACTGCATATTTGATAACAGGGTGTATGAAGCCTTTTGTGTCTCCAGACGGAGCTTCACAAATCATCAACAATAAATCAAATTTGACATAAATAACAATTCAAACTTCAAAGATCACTGTGATAGATTAACTAGGCGCTTTTCAAGATCATGCTACTTGATTTTACTAACATACATAAATTAACGGAAACAAGAGGCCTGGAATTGTGAACACATTTTAATTGTTTTAGAAAATGGGCAGGGAATATGTGAAATATCCATGATTAACTCTCTCACAGGTGCTTTATTCTATCCTTCCAATTTTTTTTTTTACGACACTGTCAATTCATTTATTCCTAATGGCTTTTTATCATTGTTTTCTGTTTTTCTGTTTAAATGAGTGCTTTTAAATACAATTTAAGATACCAATGCAGCCGGCAGTAAGCCGTTTTAATAGATAAATTTAATGTTTGATGTAATGTTTGCTAATGCTAATGGTAATTTACAGACACAGATGCAACAGTCGGTAGTCAATGTTGAATATGTTGATAGAATGAGGGTTAATAGTTGAGCGAGTTAAACATGACAACACACTGGCTCTGCCTTTTAAAAGTCCAATATTTTAGCGATGACTTGGGCTATAAGTGGTTGTGACCTGAAATGTTCAGGTGCATATGTCTAACAGTGGAATCCACTAAACATGATTAGATATTTCTATTAGAATAAAGTTGGCAAAAAGGATCCCAGCTGAGTTTTGCAGGTGACTGTGACGAATATCAGACTCAGCTGTTCTTGATTTGGGAAGGGCTAAGTCATTACTGCCTCTTACTGTTATGTCTGTTGTCAAAGCCTTCACGTAATTTATTATCAATTCATAGCTCTACTGTGAGAGGGCTTTGTCTTCATTTCTATTCAAAGTGGGCTTCTGTGTTCAGCAAGGCAAATACAGCCGAGCTGAGAGAAACTCTCCAGCCTTTCCTCATTTAGCTCAATACGACAAAGGGAGATGAGTTGCATTTTCGTATGCATTCATTATTCCGCTCTTTCTCTCTCTCCCTCTCTCTCTCTCTCTCTCTCTCTCTCTCTCTCTCTCTCTCTCTCTGTCACACACACATTCTCTGTCCTTGCTATTAAGATCTGTGGGTATTTTTGTTCCCATTAAATGAATTATACCCATTACTCTCTGTGACAACTATGCATTGAGTGTGCGCGCCCCGATTTAACATTGTTCTAATTCCTCTCACTATTATTGCAATAAAACATTCATCATAATAATTAAGCATTTTGACATCTAATTTAAGCTAATTAATTTGAGAGAGAGAATGCTTGTGTTATATGGAGCTCCGTGAATTGCCATGAAACTTCTGCTAATCATGGGACCAGCAATGAGCCTTGATGAGTTTTAACATGCTTTGGGACCGCGGAGAAACAAACACACACACACACACACACACACACACACACACACACACACACACACACACACACACACACACACACACACACACACACACATGTGCACACATGTTACATGGGTCACCTATCCATTAAAAGACAATGACAGTGATCCATCTTGATAATGGCTTTAATGGCTGAGGCCGGTGAGGATAGCTGAAGGTGGCCATTCTTCTGTGTACCAGCGTAATGGTAATGATAGACACTTCGCTGAAATGTTCTGTTCTTAGAATAGTAGCAGTGTAAACTATCTTGATAGACGCAATCAAGGTTTTCAAAGTCAGGCTATTGGTTTTCTCCTTATTGCTCTTCCGGTATAGATCCCTCTAGGCAGTACATTGATATAATATAATTTGTGTTTCTTTGTTCTCTGCATTTGGACGAAAGCTTTTTTAGTTTGAAGAGACATACAAGCGCAAACAACAGTAGGTGGATATTGTTTTTGGTACAGTGTTTTCTTTATGATGAGACAAACTCATAGAGTGCATTTTAAAATTTGTTGTGATTGTGTCTTTGAAATTCCAGCCCAGAAAATGTATAGTTATTTCACCAGCTTGTTTGTTTGCTTTTATGCTGCTTGGCTTTGAGACAGGTACCTAGTGCAATAATAAAACATACCAAATACAGGCATTTTTAGATAATTTATCCCAAGCTTTCTTCCTTTACATCCATCTATCCAAAGGAATTACATGAAAATAAAAACTTAAAAAGCTTAAAAAGAACTGCTTCGTTTATTAGATTTAACGAAATTAACTGCCATGCTGCATCTTGTGAACTTGTCAAGTTAGTGACTCAGCAATATGCCTTTTTTTGCAGTAACATCAGGTAGGATCTCACTCTGGGTGTACATCTTCCACCACAGTGACAACATTAGGTGATATTTAATGGAAAATGTCTTCAGCAGTACTCTGACAGGTATATTTATCATACATGTTAATAGAGAGTGGAAACACTCATTTTGTCTCACGTCGTACAAGTCATTAATTAAACTCGCTCCCAAAGTGATTTGTTAATATGCTCTGCGGAGGCACACCAGTGACAAATACTAATGTCCAAAGCAGAACAGATTGTCAGAATGCAAATGTAAATTCCTATTAAAGGTGTATGACATTTTTTTTGTGACACAAAGCAGGCTGATAGATTTAGTCGTTGGAGTGCCCTGGAGGAGAAAAACAACATTTTAGCCCTACTGGCGGCATGTTTCAGTCAGTCGATCCACGTCTTTGGAGCAGACTGAAATCTCTCAAAAAACTATTTGAAAGGATTGCCTTAAAATGTTGAACAGATATGCATTGTCCACAGAGGATGAATCACACAGGTTTTGGTGATGCCCTGACTTTTTTAACTAACTAGGTCAAATGTTCTATTTATCAAAAGAAGTAGCTCAATATCTATAAAAAAAGAATTTGGTACAGACATTCATGGTCCCAAGATGATGTATTGTAATTACTTTCGGGATCCACAGATTTTTCCTCTCGTACAACCCTGAGGTCCATAACAGTTGTTTGAGTGATATGTCTCAAAAACTACGTTGACGTTATATTGTAAGGTTTCTGCTGTTTTAACCTTAGATCTTGGGGCGTTGTGAAAAGGTTTGGGTGCTTGAAATCAGTTATGTGGAGCTTTTCTGATTTTGAGATGGTCTTTCTAACTGGAAAGGGATCAGAGTCATTTGTATACGCATCATGTGCTTCTCACAGGTGCTTAAACATAAGTTTCGTTGTCACACCCAATTGTCGTATCAGTACAGTTTTTTTGAAAGTCCATCAGAAGCAAACACAAACACAGGACTTTCACATAAAAGACAGCTGTTCGTGTACCCTTTTAAACCAAGTCCTCTTTGAGTTAATATACCTTAGCTTTGTTACATAACTTCCATACTTTACTCAAACTGTGATCTTTTTCTCAAACTAACCAAGTTGCTTTGTTGCATAACTACACCTAAAAACGTAGTTAATCTACGTTACGTTATTACTAGTGGTGCAACGGACTGGTGAAACTAACAGTTCGGATCGTATCACAGATCGTGGACACAGATAGAGACTGTTTGAATGTAACAAGTGGAACTGACAAACTGATGCTAGAGCAGAGCATCATATAATGAGTCGTGCAGAAGGGCCACTGGCCAAACTTTGGTATTTGACGAGTTTGGATTATTTGTTGGTTAATATTCAGAATAGAGATACTGCAAGCAAGGATGAATTCATTAATTTAAAGGGCATGCAGTTATTAACAACCTGCCGAAAACTTTATAAAACTGGAACACTAAATTGCTAAAGTTGAGTACCCTTTTTAGGGAGCCATTCCAATTGCTTTAAACCTGTTTGTCCAGCTGTGGTATGCACAGGGAAAGAAGGTTTGCCACCATTTTGCTTTAAGTGCTAAATTGCCTGTTTTTAACACCGTCATGTATTAGACCTGTGTGTCCTCATGTGACACTTTCTCCATGCTTCATTATTGCCTTCACATCACATCAGGCGGATGAGAGGTGGCAGAGAGGCACCTGGCATGGTCAGGTTAAGTACCCGAAAGTGTTCTTTTCATTGGCCCAAGTCCCTTTTGTTAGTTCAAGTGCTGTTCTTGTCTGACTTTAGTTTGAAAAAAAACCTCCCTCTAATCCAGCAGAGAAATGAAGTGCCCTTTTATTCTTTTCTATTTTCGCCCCTTAGAGAGTATGTGCGCCACAGTCTATGGTTTGCATTCACGCTTTTCTGTATAAATTTGAAAAATCATCCCTGCTGAATTCTTGCAGTTGTGACTAGACTGAAATTCACCACACATATCTTAAGAAAAAATCTCTCAACATGTTCTTTCCAATGCAGTGTCCTGTTGCCATTTCCAGACAAGCTTCACCATTAGTGCCAGGAAAATTGATGCGATGCACACAGAGGGGGGGCCCGCACAGGTACGGAACAGCATAACGTTCATGGCTCTGTCTGCCAGACTTCCGTGGCTAACTGCATTAGTTCCGCCTCAGTGACGGTTTGAGACCCCACAGAGGAAGAGACTTAGCTGCAACGAGCCACCCATAAGAGAGCGAGTGATCAACTCCACTGTGTTTACCTCTGAACAAAAAATTTTTTTTTGCATTGTGGGAGGTATATGTGAATTCATGTGTGTTTCCAATCTGTGGATACTGACGTGTTTGCTGGAACAATACTGTCAATGTCTCTGTGTGGGTCTGCGCAGGTGTATTCTTGGGAGGCGGTCGCGATGCTGGGACGGTCGGGATGAGTATTTCTGGAACGGATATGTAGAAAAAGGCTTGGCATGCCCACGCGTTGACTTGAGTATCTTGCTGTGAATGTTTTTCAGTGAGATGATTAAGGTTTATTAGTATGGGACTGTAAAGCCTTTCTACCTGATAGTCAGATGTCGCAGCGGCTGTTGCATGAAATTCATTGACTTTATAAGGAGGGCATGCTGGGTTTTGGCTGGCAGGGGGGCCCCGACAGCTTTGTAAATGTTTGGGAGATAAAAGGCTGTGTGTCTGTGTGCTTGTGTGTCTGTCTGTGTAAAGAAATCTGCGTGTCTGGCTGTGGTGTAAACAGTAGCTAAAAGAGTCTCGATGAAATGTCACCAGGGCGTTTGACCTTGTTTGACAAATTAAGGAGCAAATAAATAAATCGGATTAGATCGCATCGCCGCAGGGGAGTAATGCAAGAAACACACATACACCCACACACACACACACACACACACACACACACACACACACACACACACACACACACACACACACACACACACATACATAGGCACATGTAAATACAAAATGGAGAATTCTAAAATTTGAGGATATTGTGTTTAGGATAAGTTTCAGTCAACTTGGTTGATGGAATATCTAGATTTATAAGGCTATTTTATCATGTCTTTTTTATGTAGTAATGTTATGTAGATGTTTCATTTCTTACTGTCGCTTTAGCTGGTTGAAATAAAATGCCACCGGTGTCAGAAAAGGTTACATTAGCTGTTGGGAATTAGCGTTAACTTAATAAGCGACTTGATGAA
Source organism: Anoplopoma fimbria (assembly GCF_027596085.1). NCBI lineage: Eukaryota > Metazoa > Chordata > Actinopteri > Perciformes > Anoplopomatidae > Anoplopoma > Anoplopoma fimbria. The sequence continues at coordinate 29,582,636 of NC_072457.1, read as the reverse complement.
AGGCCAAAATGAAACTCTTGGCTGTTGTCCAGATAATAGGCTCTCTTTAAGATGCTGTCTGAACTTAGGCCAAAAGTGTTGGTTGGAAAAACACCAATCCACACTCACAAGTGTACTTTTGGGTTTTTGCAGTTCAAAAAGAGCCACAGCGTGATGACTTTTCTCAATTACCATGATCATCTGATCTCGTCACATCAATTTCAGAAGATGGAATCTCTCAGTTAAACCTTCAGTATTGCACTAAAATAGTCTTGAAAAGAAATAGGATGGTCAAAATCAAAGAAGCAGAGTGTGAGACCGTCTTGCTTTTGCTCTCTAGTAATCCTTGATCCTACTCTTCCCATAATGCAACTTGATAGCATCTTTTTTTTTTAAGGCTATCCCTGCCAAAATGTTCCAAAACCTTTTCAAAAGTTCCCCACTGAGCCACAGAAGATGTTATACTATACCCGAATACCATTAAGACTTGATATGTAAAGTCAATGGTGTGCCCCTTAAAGTTATTTTGACATTTATTTATTTTTTCATTTTTTACAACAGTTAAAAGCTGAACCAAGCTGGACTTGATAATAGATTTGTTTCTCCCAGTCAAACCCCAACTGTAGCGCTCTAGCTTAGTCGTTTGAACAAGTTCATGTAGCGAAGAAAAAACATTTTTCTATTTATTTAGCACTGCAGAGACAGTGCTTGTTCTGAGCAATTCCATTATTGGATGACGCACCTGTTTCTTCCAGCTTTACTCATTCTGTGTTAAGCATCCTACCCACTTGCCTACCTTTCTCCTTTGTCTTCCTTCTTTTGCACCAAGGACTCTTTAATACAGCGTCTCTCTTTGTTTACTTGGCCCTGTGTCCCATCATTCCCCTTAAAACTCAATATGTCCTTCTCTCAGGGTCTTTCTAGCTTTAACTGAACAATTTTTTCCCCCACAAACATGATTTTACCTTCACCCTGACTTCAACACACTGAACGGTTACTGAACAAATGGCTTAACTTAAGGATTAGGGTTTCTGCATGAGTTGTTTGCTGTGTGATTTTTCTGTTTGGCCACATGGGGATAATTAAATGAGAGGTGTGTAGGATCGATTTAATGTTATAGCCAAAACGGAAAGAGCTGTCTCATTTACTCGTATCATTTTAAATACACAGCTTTGATGCTGTTCAGTCCCACAGTGCCCAACTTGTAGTGCAGCATGAATCTGTATGAGAATCAATTTGCTATCCAACTATACCATAGTGCATTAGCTGTATTAGCCCGTTAGCTAACATTGTTCTCTAGCAGCATAGATATTCTACATATGTATTTCTCTTGCTCAGTGTAGCTGTGATATTAACTGACTGTATTTTGACAAAATAGTGTCACAGAGAAGAACAATGACATTTAAGTTCTGTTCACCAAGTGTAGTAGTAGAACAGAAAAATGTTGCATCTGTGCTCTACCTGGGATGAAACCTTGAAGTCTATGGAAACCATTTATCTCCACAATGTGAGTTCAAGGGGTAACAAAAAGCTCTGTGAATTTCTTTCAGATCATCAAATTGTTTTTAAATTTTTCATTAAGCCTGTAAAGTAGGGGAGTATCCTCAACTCCTAAAAGAACAGGTAATCCTTCAGTCAGTGGCAGACTCAGGCTTTCTGAGGTGCGAAGAAGAAAAACACAAGAAGGGCATCAGTGCACAATACGTTGCAATGCATTTATGCTGAAATAGTTCCACAGTTGGTTCAAATTGCAAAAAATATAAATAAAAGGAAATATTTTTATGATCTAATTTAAACTGTAACCATAAAACATCTGTGATTTTAACACACTGGGAACTTATAACTGTTTATGCATAGGAATCCCAGAAGGGCACATTGCTTCGCACGTAGGGGTACATAGAGGGAACTTCATAACATTTCCTCCACCGAAAGAGCACCCTAGAGGGCATTTCATTAGGTCTTATTGTAGACTGCGCTTCCATGGCACTTCATGTTTTATCTACCATAGGGGCATCCAGGAAGGCACTTGCTGCGATATTTATTCAGATCCCCCCTTTACCAGTGCCCTCAGTTTAAAATCCTAACATTTGGAGGTATATGTATTACACTGGACAGCAGTGAAGTTATCCATATACAACTACTAACGTTACAACCTAATGTCACAGCAGCACTTATGTGTCCAATATGTACTGTCAGTTACTAGGCTATACAGAAAGTGCAACTTTGGAACAGCAGTGCCAATTCCAAATTCAAAAACATAGTGTTGAAACAATTGATAATATAATGGCTGTCGATTAAAGTATATATCTATAGTTAACTTTTCAAAATACACACTTAATACAAAAAATGCAGTTTGATTGATCAGTCAATTAACGGAACATTAACCAACAACAGTTTTAATAATGGATGTATTGTTTAAATCTTTTATCAAGCCAACATGCTAAACATTTGCAGGCTCCACCTTCTCAAATGTGAGAATTTGCTGCTTTTCTTCCAGGGTTTTATACATGTGGTTGAACAAAACAAGCAATTTATAGACTTCATCTTGTGTTTTAATGGAAATAAGGTTCATTCCAAAGGCTAAATGATTAACTAAACAAATCCAGACAGGTGACTTAGTATTGGAAGTAAGCATTAGTTTGCTCATTTGAAGGAAAAGCTAAAGTAAAGGCTGCATTGTTTTATTTGTTTTTCTCAAAATGCAAGAGCCATCACACCTCCATGCACAATTTTGTTCACTTTTCTCAGCTGGCAGTAGCTGGGATGAAACATTGTCCATCAGCAAGTCAGAAGACTGCTGGATACCAAACAGTAATTTCAGCCAGCACAAGACAGCATACTATGTTCTTACCCATTGGAGCATAAGAAAGATTTATTTTTACACATTTTCTTTTTGTATGTTTTTATCTACACTTGACGATGCTGTCAATGTGGCCAACATCTTCATATACTAAAGAACTTCTCAAGTGCATGGTAATTAAATGTAACAGAGAAGCTACTTTAACAAATGCAAATGACAGTGTTTGAGTCCTTTGGGAGATATAATTCAATGTTTTATCAAATTCCAACTCTTTGAATATGCAAAACAAAAGTGCATCATTCAGTTGTAAAAATTAAAAATGCTATTAAAGTCAAGACTTACTGCTTCTGCATGGTTGTGAAAAACTAGACTCGCTTGCAAAATTAACTTACTCACAAATAATTCACTGACAAGAGACGGGCAGCTAACTGCCAAACCTAAAATTAGTTTAAAATTGATTGGATGTTATAATTACTTCAGGTTCAGTACTTAAGAGAGACTTTAGATGCTTGAGTAGAACTGAGTGGAGAAGCGACCATAATTTGTACCATCTGTGGAGTAGTGGCCTCTTTGAAAACTACAGTGTAAATTATGCACAAACCTCAACTCATCTTTCAAGTCCATGAAAAAAATGTGCTCAAATACAGGCACACACACACACACACACACACACACACACACACACACACACACACACACACACACACACACACACACACACACACACACACACAAAAAAAACGTTTCCTCTTTCCCAGGGCTTCTCTTCCTTTATCTAATCTGTGTTTTATTGAAAATGGTAATTATAATGAAAGGCCTATCTTGCACTTGGTTTAATTTGTTTCTGTGTCTTTTTTCTTCACTCTTGCTCTCTCCCTCTGGTGTGTGTGCTTGCGAGTGAGAGAGACCCGGCATGTGTCCTAATGAGTGTGTGCGTGTGTGTTTGTGTGTGTCCCCGCTCTGACACACTGCGTTACAGTGGGACCTTTGTAATGGGAAAATAAGACATGGCTGCTGATGTCACTGAGGTTTAACTGTGGCTCGAGGGAGGAAGATATACGCACACATGTGGGCGCGTACACACAAACACACACACACAGCATGCAGACAACCCAACATCAACAAAATTATTTCAGCATCAGGCCTATGGGGGGTTCAGGGGATTAAATACAACATGTAACCTTGGAGACCCGCCTTTGGTTGGCTGAAACACTTTTGCTCTCGGTGCGCCTGTGGGGTTGTTTGTGCTCTCGTGTTTTGTCGATAAAACCTAGAATGCTTGATTATGTTGAAAAGGCTGAACCCTGGAGTTCCAATTTTACCACCCAGGTAAGGACACATTTGACGTACCGTTTTCTTTTGTGCTTTCCTCACATTATTCACTCATCAGGACCTCGAAGGTGGAGTGAAATGAAATACAGAGGGGGAAAGGGTGTCTGTTTTCTTTTTTTCAGGTTGCAAAACAGACTATATGCTAAAAAACATAAACAAAGCCACAAAAAAAGAAAGCACCTAGAGCCCATTTTGTCTCACTTACCCAAGAATACCAAGAGATTCAATTAATCTTCTCTGGCACTTATTTTTGTACCAATCCATGATTCTAATGAAAACAAACTCCCTTCAAAGAGTTTCTTTGGGATCCACCAGCCAAGGAGGTGTCTTTCTCACCCTATCCGTTGTTACTATATATTTTAAGTGGCATTTAAGTGAGAGGACACAGTGGGAGACATATACTTACTGCAATGGGGAGTCTTTTGATATAATGACTCCATCTGACTGGGGTCTGAGGAGCCTTGTTTCAAAGCGTTACCTTTAATGTGAGCTGTACTCACTCCATCACCTCTGATGCTAGTCAGTGTTAATAAGTAGAAGCTTTTTTTCAGATCGTTTTTTACAGTGTTTACTGCAAGTCCCACTGAATGGCTGTGAATATGAAACCAATAAATTGTTTCTCAGTGTGTGTGTGTGTGTGTGTGTGTGTGTGTGTGTGTGTGTGTGTGTGTGTGTGTGTGTACGTGTGTGTGTGTGTGTGTGTGTGTGTGTGTGTGTGTGTGTGTGTGTGTGTGTGTGTGTGAGAGCAAAGGCGTAAGAAAGGGTGCGAGGAATATAATATTGCAGTAGATGGCCATAGCCTTCAGTGTGAAATTACTGGTACTGTAGTATGGATGAAATACTGCACAATGCACTCTCTGAAGTAAACCAAGCTGATGAGTATGTCCCCACACACACAGCATCTCACTGAATAAACACTCCATATGAGACCTCTTACAAGATGAGACCTTAGAGATGTGATTTATTTATTGTGCATGTACTCTAGTAGTTTAATAGTTTCTTTGTGTTCGTGTGTGTCTGTGTGCGTGAGTGTGTGCATGCGTTTTGCCGTGTAAATAAAAGAACCCCTCATATTGTGTATTTTTTTTAATTCCTTTCGTTCAGGTCATGGTGGATATCACAGCTCTAATAAAAAAGGCTCTGGCTTTGTGTGCATGTGTTGGTATGAGATAGAGAGAGTATTTTAACTACTGTATTTTGCAAGAATCTGCCCAGCAGCAGGAAGCCTCCTCATCTACTTTTTTTGTAGATTCATTAAAGATTATAGACAGTGATATTATATCATGTCTATGGTTTGTGTTTAAACTCATTTTCAACAAACGTGTCATTTTTCCGTTCACACATGCAGCATCACTTGCCAACTGAGGAACAAGCTTGCCTTCTCTCTCTGAGGGCAGATGTGGCTTGTTTCCACTTGTCTCCACATGCTTTGTTGAATGAAAGTGCCACACTGGTGTCAAACAAGTGGTTTCCCATTGTGACCGACAGTGTTAAATTTCAATTTCTCCCTCCACTGCCACGGTGTCACTCTTCTTCCATGTATGCATTTTTCAGTAGCTGTATATTCCCTCTGTACACAAATGCAATTTTCTTTCAGAGACAGACCTGAATAAATGCGTCACTGAGCAAAGGCCCAGGATTGATCTCCAATTGGCATTTCTTAACATTACAATGCTTGTCGGAAAGACCACATCTAGGGAAGGAAAGACAGAGCCCTGAGCCAAAAGCTTAGAAGTCCATGAGGAATTGCACATGACTGTTGCAGAGCCCTCTATCTGGATTTAAGTGTTTCAAGAGTGGGATGCCATCCACAAAAGGAATTGACTGCAATTTAAGAAAAGGAACAATATGCTGATACCACAGTGAGGTATCTTTCATTTTACTGTGGGTGTAAGGGCTTGCTGAAATAATTTCAAAGAATCAACTGTCATTACAAGAAAGGATTTCTGGCTTATAAAAAGTTTGCATCTTGACAGTTTTTCCTGAAATGTCACGCTGAGCTTCTGTAGGGAAAGGGTTGAGGAGGTGCAGAGAGGTTAACTGAACAGTTTTTACAGTTGGGAAATGCACTCATTTGATTTCTAACTTAGAGTAAATGAGAAGATTGATCCCACTCTGATGTCTCCGGATCCAGGAGGTAATTAGCTTAGCTTAACATAAAGACTGTAAGGAGTAAACAGCTAGCCTTTATCTTTCCAAAGTTCAATAATACAGCTGCAAGAACTATTAATTAACCTGTTATATCTTGTTTGGATAATCTGTACTAAAACTGAAATGTAAATGTGACAAGCTGTAGTCACGAGCTGGAACTATTACTTCAAGAACATTTTCATTTGTATAGAGTAATCTCTCTGATCTTTCTCTTTTTTCTTTTCGTTTTGACAGAGTGGAAAAATCAGACGTTTTCCTACATCCAGTTAACATATAGCAATAATGAGGTTGTCTTCATGTGACCATGCCCAAAATAAACACCATCGGCAAAATTTGAAACAGCATGACAGTCAAATTAACAGCCAGTAAAACTGAGCATAAAATAACTCAGCCTTACAGTTGTTTCATTGTAATGCTCCCAGTTAAGCAGCTTTAGAAATCCACTATATTGTGTTAGCTGTGTATATAAAGACTTTGATCAGCCGTGAGGCATATCACTTGGTTTTTGGTTACATCAGTTTTTGACAGTGCCACATCATCAATAGTGTGGGTCTGTTTTTTGATGAGGGATTTACAAGTGAGGAGTCTGGCTAACGCACGCTGACTGAACTTTCCACACGGAAAATGAAAAAAAGTAGCAGAACAAAGTTCAGATTCAGTGTGTACGTTTTCTTTGATCTTGTCAGCATATCACGCTGATAATGAAGGGGCTGTGTTCCCACTGGTTAGATATTCCCATTTGATCTGATGAATCCCAGTCCATCATTTATCGGAAAAGCAGCACTGTCACAGGGAGTTCATGTGTGGCTTATAAACAGTGTTTATACATCATTGCATTCATGTGAATGTTTGGTAGATAATTGAAGGAATAGTTTGACCTTGTGATAAATATGCTTTTTCACTTTCTTCCCTTGAGTAAGATGACAAAATTGATTCCATTTTCATGTCGGTACAGTATGTGTGAATAAGCGGGTAATTAGCTTAGCTTACCTAACAGGTAGCCGGGCTCTGTACGAAGTTAAAACAAAAATACAGGGAGTTACGTACTGGAACTGCTGTTTTCTATAACCACACAGTGATTATCCAGGAAGTCACTGCACCCAGCCAAGAAATAGTTCCACCACATAACTCCTTTAAAACCACATTAGATGGATTCTGGAAGGCAGATTGTTCACCTTTGGACAAGGCCTGACTATCACTTTGCATCCAGTCTTTGTGCGAAGCAGAGACAATTTCATCCTGGCTCCATTTTCATACTTTCAGGAAAGAGATGAGTGTGGTTTAATCTAACTCTAACTCTCATCATGAATGCAATCATTTAGATTTCCTTATATGACGAACTATTCTTCTTTTACCTGAATCAGGAAGTTACGGCCCATGGCAAAGTTCACCTAAACATAAAATCAAGCATTATTTGAAAACACATCATACTATTTTCCTGACAAAGTATTGGAAATGAAATATAATTTACTTCTTTTGTTTTGTCGTCCTAAGAAGGAGCTCATCACTGCAGCACAACTGAAAAACTTTGGTTCGTCAACTTTCCTCTGATGTTTCAACCTCATCATCAAAATGTTGATTGCAATCAACATAAAATATCTCCGTAGGAAATTTGTTTTTCTAATGTTTTCATATACATGCAAATGTGGGGCCACTCTCAGGATCAAGCATACAACAAAATCAAGAGCGCTGATTGGCTGTAAGATCCACAAATGTCACTCATTTAAGCTACAATTCTGAGTTTATTTTAAGTGCATCTTTGGCTGTTGAGGTGAAAACTCATACCTTCATGTAATGTCAGAATATGGAGGTGTTATGCAACATGTGCACAGGTTGGCGGTGTGTGTGTGTGTGTGTGTGTGTGTGTGTGTGTGTGTGTGTGTGTGTGTGTGTGTGTGTGTGTGTGTGTGTGTGTGTGTGTGCATGTGTCAGCACATGTGTGCCTGGAGGCCTCTGTCCTCTCTTGCCCATCTCCCCAGGCAGAAGACCCCTGTCTAGCCTGCCATTTCTCAGTCTGACAGCTGAGAGCTAGACAGCGGAACGAGAAAGGAAGGAGGGAGTGTGGAGGGAGAAGGGAGGGAGGGAGGATGAGGAGAGGCAGAGCCTGAATTTGAGGAGGGTTGAAAGAAATGAGAGAGAGGGCAAAGAAGAAGACATGCAGAGGGAGGGGGGTTATGGCCAAAATCACCTCCCCATCTCCCCATCTCCCCCTCTTTGGGGACCAGGTGTTCTCCTTCTGAGAGGGCATGACTGGAAAGAAGGGAAAAACAGCCTACTCTCATGTTTCACTTGGCATCTCTGCACCTGCATCTGCAGGGTTGGGGGGTGAAGAGAGGGCAGAGACAAGGCATCAGATTAAGTTGGTCTCTAGAGGCTACTAGCTTTGTTGATACACCACCCTAAAGCAGACCTCTATGCCCAACCAACACCCTCTCACTCCGCCTGACACATTTCCTTGAAATGGATGCCAGGCTTTGAGTCAGCAACTTAAGCGTTTCTCTTTCCTCAGACAAAAACTCTTTCTCTCTTTCCCAGCTGGTCAGGTATTTCTCTGTTACTGTTTTTGGCTGATTTTTTCTGACAGCTAGGGAAAGAGGCAGACGTTCTCTGTAGGTTTTTTTGTGGCCCGCTTGCACACTTTCTATTGGTTTTGTCTTATTAAACAGCGCCATGTTCGGCAGTCGAGTCGCAAACCTCACTGTTTTCATGTTGTTGATTTTGAATTCACTTTTAACAACCTTTTAAAATTGAATTTGTTGTCCCCTGCATGCATGAAAGATGTTTTCCAGTTCCACCAGCATACCAGCAATAACCCAGCCTTCTTTTCTTTTTTTTTTTTGGCCCTGCGTTCAGGCAGCTATTGCTCTCAGTGATGTTTGTTCTTTTGTAGCAGTCATCATGGCTCTGCAGTTAGCTTGTTTGTCTCTGTCAGCCATGTTGTGTTAGCCTACCGCTGGAGGCTGAGGTCTGTCCTCCACTGGGTTGTTCCCCCCTTGAGGTCAGGGCGTGAGTCAGAGGCCTGATTCCGTCACCCCAGGTTACCAACTCACTACTTCCTGTCCAGAATATACAATGAGAGAGGATGGTGGCTGAGGGCAAGACGTTTCAGGCCCTGTGAGTGTGTGTGCATGAACATGTCTGTTAGTTGTGTTACTGGAAAAGCAGGGTAATTGTAATCTAGGTCGAAAAGCTTATTATTTTTTTTGCCCTGGTTTTCCAGAGCCCAGAGGAGTGACATATCCTGTCTTTATATGCAGAATTGTCATTTTACATACAGTATGCAATTGTACTAGCCACTGGCATTTGTATTAAATTAAAACAAAACATACTTTTTCTTGTGGCAGCACATGATCTTCAGTAACAAAGAGAACTGGAACTAACGACATGCGGTTGTATGCCTCCACCAACCTGTCGTGTTGGGGTTTACATCCACTGTCCAAAATGTCATCACCTTATCATTTTTAAATCCTTTTAGAGATTTGTATGGAATTCTTGAGTTCTGGCCAAAAACATGTTCTGTGAGGTTGAAGTGACCTTTAACCAACGAATTCTAATCAGTGGATGTTTTTGCCAAATGCGAAGAAATTCCCTCCAGGCGTTCCCGAGATATATCCAATTCAATGGTTTTCAGAGAGCTCACAGTGACCTTGATCTTTGACCCCCAAAATCAAAACAGTTTATCTTTCAGTCCAAGTGGACGTTTGTGCGAAATTTGAAATTCTAAAATCCCCCTTCCTGTGATATCAAGTTATCAAGAATGGTATGGATGAAGTTAAGGACAACACAAAAATATAATGCCTCCAGCCAAGGCTTTTGCCGCGCAGAGGCATAAAAAGATGTTTTGGCCTTGGATAGCCAAGTCAGAAATTAGTCTTGAAAGACGAATATTTGATAGTTTTGGGCAGTTTGTCACCTTCAGACAAGTTATGTTAGCATAACCAGACATGGAGCAACATACGCAGTAATTTGCTTTGCTTCCACCTGATGAATGTGATTCCATTATTCTCTCACCTTTTATCTCGGGTTTGGTCTCCACCAACTCTTTAGGGAATAGCTCCGTAGCTGATCAATGCTCCACTATGTTTGCAATCTAGTTGCAGCAAGCTGCCTGCTGCAGCTGGAAACATGGCTGATGACAGCAGTGAGAGTGATCCCTAAACTAAAGCAATTAACTCAAAAATGCAAACACTCCACAGAACTGAAGAGGACCACAGAATAGAGTGATAATTATGTGGATTTCAACACTACTGAGAGGAACACCTTTCACATCACACAGTCATTTTATCTTATGGTAATATAAAGACATAGATTAGTGCTGCTTCAACATCAATGCAAAATATGTCCTTTAACACCTATTAACTTAAGTTAGCCTTGACATAGACAAACATAGACAAATATGTCTAACGAGTTCCAGACAGCTTTTTAACAAATATGTGAAGACAGAAGTAACTGTGGCCTCCGTGGTTTGGAGAAGGTCATCTTAGGAAACCAAAAAATAAAGTACCTTTCATTCCTGAGAACAGATAAGAAAAGCGCAGATGAGGGTAATTTTGGCCTGGATGGCTTTCTGGTACAGTCTGTCCACACTGTTGTGGAGTTATCAGACTGTAAAAGATGCTGTCGACAGCATTTTTAATAAATCCTGAGAAAAAGAAAAAAAAACTATGGACATGAACATGAATGAAAGTAGAGTGTGTCTGCCTTGGACACTCTTCACTTTCTACTGAGTCAAACCACAGATTAATTAACCACGTCGTGTCTAATCACAGACTTAATTAAAAAGGTTTTGTTCTGACTTTGAAAGCATTCACATTCAGCGGAGTCCTTTCCGGAAGTGATTTACTTAAATAATTCCACTATGACGCCTTCAAAATACTGTTTCGCAACCACTATTTATATTGAAGGTTGTATGTTTAAAGGGGTTTACAATATGCTTTTATTGCTTTTTTCAGTGAAGTGAACTGATTCAGAAGTAGTTGCTTTTCTATAATGTTTTGACGATGTTCAATCCTGCCTTACCTGATGTGTAATGAACAGTTGTTGGATGGAGTTTGGCAGATGGAAAAATAGAAGGCATTCCGCTAAATTCTCACAGAGTACGTAGAGGTCAACGGGGCAGTGAGTCTATGTCTCAGGTCAATAGGTTGTTGCAGACCTGGCCGGCCGGCAGATAAGGAAAGAGATGGTAGGAGAAATGGGCATCAGAGCGCAGACTGTAATAGCTGTCTGCTCCGGCCTGATGAGGTGGCTGGGGAATAGAGCCCAAGGATGCTTGAACGGTGTGTGTGTGTGTGTGTGTGTGTGTGTGTGTGTGTGTGTGTGTGTGTGTGTGTGTGTGTGTGTGTGTGTGTGTGTGTGTGTGTGTGTGTGTGTGTGTGTGTGTGTGTGTGTGTGCTTTGACTGATGGCGTGAAGAGGAGTAAGACGGCAAAGGAGGATGGAGAGCTATACGTGCGTCAGCTTTGTACGTGTGTGTCTGCATGGGCGTGCCATGTAGTGCATGTGTGAATGGCAGGGTGCGTATGTCTGATGAGGTGGCCGTGGTGAAAGGTGATAGGGCCGGGCTGTGTAAATGATGGCTGATGGGGTCTCTTGAAAGTCTATTTAGCCAGAGTAATGAAGTGCATCTGCCAGGGGAAGAATATGAGGGACAAGCTCCGAGGCTCAGACAGACAGCTAGGTCACCTCACTCAACCTTGTATGGAGAGAAGAGGAGAGATAGACGAGATGATGCGCTTGTAATGACTCTTATTCTCTCTGTCTGCCAATGAGGCACCTTGGAGGACAAACAGATCAGGTCAACTCACAGCCATTGATAGAATGTCAGTCTCCACCTGCAGGTTTATCCGGCTTGCATTGTGAAGCCAACATGTCTGCCTATGCTTTCTTTCTTTAGCAGCACTAGAGCTGGGTATCAAACCTCAAAATCTGTAATATTTCAAGTGTAGAGATTTTTTTTCTTGATCATTCAACCGTGTCCCATGGTCCAAGACTGCATCTCACTCCAAATAACGCCGGTCAGTGAACCTTGAGCTGAGAACATTTTATAATCACAGATTTTCAAGTACTGTCTGAAATGTGCCCTTGGCATCGTAAACTTTGAAATATCTGAAGTTGACATTGAATGCTTTGGTAGATTTTTATACTAGCTCGCTTATTATTTAAAAGGATACAGTATTTACTCTACTTTGGTACAGAAGTCCAGGTATTGGTGCCCATACTAACGTTGTTTTACCCAGTCATGGCAACCACTACATTACAGCTCAGCTTGAAATTACACATGACCTAACAATAACAATTTGACATTTTGACTTTCTTTTTTTTTTTGTATTACAGAATTGTTGTAACAGCATTCATATCCACTTCACACAGCTATAGGCCAAGTTTCTGTGAGAAAGAAGGCAGGGTTTTTCTCCCTCCTGCTTTATTTTCTTCTTACAATTACGAATGTCAATGGCCTTTCTGAAAGTGCCCCCGTTATCCCTATTTGAACCGCAATTGCATCCTGGTCCTCTTTAAAAAGGCAGGCTTTTCACGCTGGCTTCAAGTGTGGTGGCTAAAAGACGTCATTCAACACATCTCAATTATGGTAATCATATGGCAAGGACATGAATGTTATACTAGGGAAAGGTAAGGACCGAACACCAAAGAACCAAACCGGTGACAACACGGAAACATTAAGGTAACAATCTGATGATCTTCTCACAATAATCAGGTTATGTCAGTGTAATACTGTCAATAATAATTACAATGGGGCAAGTAATAACTGGGACATTGACACATTATTTTGACCAAAAAGGGAATAACCCAATAATTCCACTGTATATCCCTGTAGTTACCAATATATTACCCCCTCACAACCTGGTTAATACTAAGCTTAATCATACTGACCTCTTACTTTTTCTTTCTTTTTTTTCATCCCCCATTTTCCAGTCCTATAAATGACTGAATTGTTCATGGGTGAGATTTTAATCAGAACCCCAAAGGTCGTTCATTCACGAAGGCATCCACCAGATAAATGACATGCTCAAATCACATGCATCTCTGCTTTTAAAAGAAGGCCATCTTGCAATAGACACAAACAGATCTTCTCTGTTTCTAGGCTGTCAAATGAGGGACTGCATCCCTCATGACCCCAGACTTTTTTCAGCAGTCTGCCTCCAGAATCCAGCATTCTTCTTCTTCTTCTTGAGTCTATGAACTTGTGCCAGGCCATGTTAAGATCGCATTGGAGTGAAGGGGGTGGGATTGGGATGTAGGGGGATGGTGATCAGTGATTAATGAAGGAAACGGACAGAAGGCTAGAGTGACAGGCACTAGAAAAGTTTTTTGGTGAGCTATTGAGGTCAGGGAATGAGGAAAGTAGAGCAAAGCCATGGTGATTACATCTTCAAAATCCATGAGATTCTTTTGGGATAGCTGAATGTCTTTTCATGAAAATTAATGTGCTAAAAACAACAGTGGAATATGTCGATGTGCTCCGTGAGGATTTTAGGCAATAAGCAGGTTATTGCTTTGATTAGACAAATGGTTCACAGCTTTGAGCTGTGAATGTTTGTACAGACTGTCTCCTCTGACTGTAACAAAGGAGCTGCTCTAATCCAAGTTTACAGCATTATTTTTTAGCCACGCTAGCGGTATGGCCCTAGGGACGCCAATGTCCGACCTTTGGTCAATTAGTCGGTTCATCGCAGTGATCCCCTGACTTGTCCTCTATTCCACCAGCAGGTTGACATTTCATGGCTTTAAGTGAAATGTCTCAACAGCTATTAGATGGATTGCTACGGTGAATCCATTCAATTGGTGAATACATCATATCCAACTCCGGATGAATCGTTATTGCTTTGTTGACCCCTAACTTTACACCTAGCGCCACAATCACATAAAAGTTTTGACTTTAGCCAATACTTTGGTTAATAACCAGATACCTGCAAAACTAATGTCATTCCCCTCAGCTGCACTTTGTGTTTAGTGCTACTTAGAAAATATAAGCATGCTAATGTGCTAAACTAAGATGAGGAACCAGTAAACAATTTAACCTGCCGAAGCAATGTGCTTGTGAGCGTGTTGTGACGCTCACATTCGCATTTGGCTCAAAGGGTTAGGGTTACCTGTGCAGCCTCAAAGATCTGCAAGCACGGCTGAAGGCTTAGTTTTGTTTTCTGATCAGTTACATTTATTCCCAAGTGAAGGCAACAAAACACACATTAAAAAACTTCAATGACACTGTTTATTCATCACCACTTGACCTGTGTGTGTGTGTGTGTGTGTGTGTGTGTGTGTGTGTGTGTGTGTGTGTGTGTGTGTGTGTGTGTGTGTGTGTGTGTGTGTGTGTGTGTGTGTGTGGGTGTGTGCGCACAATACTTTGTGCCTCACCATGTATTGTCTGTTTCTGTCCATATTTATCTGTGTATGCCTCTTTTGTATGATTGTAAAACCTTTGATATCTAGCTCGATAGTGATAGTCCCCCTTCCTGTACATGAACACATATTCTGCTAGTAAAAATACACAACAGGCCAAAAAACAACTCAACTGGTGTCGTCGCTACACACAATAAGGCCCAGCGTCTGTTAACCATGAAAAGTAACAATCAAATAAGAATATCAACTTAGTCCTTGGGTGGAGTGAAAGTGTTTTCTTTCTAGGCTCAAATACTCCTCCTCATTTCAATTGATACATGTCTTGATTTTGTAGCACTTGGTAGTATTAGATTGAATGACATTATGAGATGTAGAAACTAACCAAATGGTTACACAGTTTTCTGAAAAAAAGTATATTGTATATATATATTTATATATATAGTTATATAGAGATTTATGTTCATTTATAAGCTTTTTAAAATAGCACAGTAAACACTTTGCACACATGATAAAAACCACTGAGTGTGTCTGATTGTTTATGTATAGGCCAATGGCGTCAGGGGAACCGTATCCTGATAAAGGGTCATTTCACTTTCTACGCAGTCAGCTCAGGAAGGAACTTTTGAACTTTTAGTCACTAGTTTAGAAATGAGAACATTCATTTGTGATGTTTTTATTGATAATCTAAACATGAAGATTGTTTTCTCTCCCCTTTTTCTTCGCAGCGTATTGGTTAACTTCTCCTTCCTGAAGTGGCTAAACCTGAAAGAGGACTGAACCCTGCTCTGGACAGCGTGTTCCTGTCTGTAACGGTAGGTTGGAATACTTTAGAGTCTGCACACTTTAACCACACAGAAAGAACAACAGAAACGTAAAAGAGAAGTTATATAAAGACAGTCAAGTCAAAAAACTGGAGATACAGAATTTATAATACTGCACATCATCTCTGCTCATCCCATTTCCTTCTTCTTTTTTTGTAATTTTATACCTGTACAACACCTGCTCTCTCTTTCTCTCTGTGTCTAATTGAAAGTCTCTCACTACTTCGCCTTCTCTCAATCTCCATTTTTTCCCCACACAATCTCTGTACAGTTGGCTTAGTGGTGACCATAGAAATAGCTAAAGGGTTCCATGTGACATTGGTTGAAGTTTGTACAGAAACAGATTTTTTTTTCTTCATGTAAACAGGCACACACAGATCTCTAGAGGCTAACTCCTCAGTCCCAAAAAAAACAACCCACCTCTATGAGTTAATCGGTCCCCCTTCTTCTTGTTTTGTATTCCGCTTTTCGTTTCAGTTCCTCTCATCCGTCTGCTGATGACTTTATAATTTTCACATGTCGAGTTTGTCGGCCCCGTTCTCAGTCCTGCTGAGAGGAATAAGGCCTTGGATTGCTCCTCAGATATCTAGAGGCTTACAGCTACTCAGTATTTAGTTCTCCTCTCCTCCCTCGGCGACCACTGCCAAGGCTTTGTTACAGTTCGCCACCCCAGATAATGAAGCTCAACCAAGGTTGCTGTTGTCCAGGTTGCCATTTGTGTCATTTTATATCGCTGTCTCCAGCATCAGTGTTGGTGGTCTAGCACAGAAATTCACGCCGTCTCCGACAGGTCCACGTGGAACGAGCTAACAAATCCTTTTGCGGGCTGAAAAGACAAAAGAACACACTCGATAAGACAAATGGCACCCTATCCCTCGAGACTCTTTAGTAACACAATCGGCTCGAAATACCAGTTCTTGAAGGATACATGCCACAAAGGACTCTCTGTGAAGTTATTTATATACCCTAAAGGCTTGTCCTTGCAGTATAATGGTAAAACTAATTTGGGAATTGGGTAAAAACATGTCCATCAGTGAAGATAAAGGTTAAAAAGTTGGTGGCTACATAATGCATGCATAGAAAATACACACAGCACTAATTGCTTCATTAATTATCTATAAATGGATCATTAAATATTCATAAACCCTTTATCAAGGCAACCCTGTTGATCAGAGCATTGCCGTAGCCAGTAGTAGCATACAGTGCTATTTTTATAAGTAGAACTTGATGCCAATTGGTTCATAGAGTCTCAGCCTCTGGGACACTCTCATCTTTTTAACGCAGTGATGAACAATAGAACCTTTGCCATGGCAAAAAATGATTTCCGTAGAGCAGGAAAATTGGGTGAAATCGTAAATCAGAAAAGTAAAATGAAATATACTCTGAGTTTTGGACAGAGCAAATGGGGAGTGCATTTATCCTAGGCCTGCGAGGCAAACGGGATGAGCAGACGCGCAGGCTGCTATATTTGGAGCGAGCTCTAACACCTAAAGGCTAAATACAAATTATTTTTCAAACAGTACTGATGTGCAGGAGGAAAATTGCTTGGCTTTGTTTGCTAAGTTGCAAACGAAGAAAAAAAAATAAAAAGCAGGTTATAGTGCTCGTCGTTTTACCTGAGAGACAGCCCACATTCAGCATGCAGTATCACAGAGGATGGTGGTTAACATGGTGGTGACTGGAAATGACTTCTCTACTGAATGTGTATATCGAATCCATTCTCTACTCTTAGAGCTAATAGAATATTCATGTAATGTGGGAGCTCGGAAAGCGTCCTGCCATCATCTCTAAAGAATCCCATTCTGCTTCTTTAGGATTGCAAGCTGGAAACTCAATTTTACTCCAATGGATATCAATATCATGCATGTGCCAAATGAAGCTTCCCTTATGTTGTAATAGTTTTGTTCCTCTCTTGCACACAAACTTGTGTGTGCGTGACTTCTCCAACTGAAGAATCTTGACCTCAGTGTTGACAGCCCCCCTCAACCACCCTTCTTTATGTCAAGTATTGATCCAGAAGCAGTCGAGTATAGATACTCGACACATCCTTTTTAGCACAAAATGGACTTCAACCCTTGTGGAAAAAGCAGAAGCGTGGGTAGTGTGTTTCACCTTTCAAGCTATTCAGTAGGGAAGCCATCATGCTCGAGCAGAACTCCGTTGTTGAGCAAATGGGAAAAAGATGTCCTTCAGAACATGAGATGATCTATCTTTCATTTCCTCTCTATACACTTAGATCATGTTTTAAACCATGAACAGCAATTAATTGTAGGTGTGCTAAGAAGTCATGAATAGAAAGTGAAGTGTGCTTGTGTTGGTGACCTTTACTTATATGAGCATCAGATAAAAAGGCTGATTGGAGAGGATTTTGAAGGGGGGAATTTAGAGAAAGGTAAAAAAGAAAGAAAAAGGGGCAACAGCAGTTTTACATGTGTCCAATTCAAATTTTGTTTATTTTAGAATTAGTCACATGTGTACAGACAGCATTTAGCGTTAGGATGGGTTAGATTGAAGTATTCAAAGTGGGTTTTGGAGAAGGGGAGTTGGCAATAATAGATTACATTTTACATTCGATGAGCGATATTAAAATTTACAAAGTAAAAAAACAATACAACAAAACATAAAGCGGTATTTTCTAAAAAATCTTTAAAAAATAGAAGAAATAAAAGTAAATGAACAACATAAAAAGTCCAGATCGGAATCAAAGGGCAGATTCATTGTCCCCTCCTCTAGTATCTGTACTGGACCAGACCGAAGTCATAGGGTCCCAGTGAACTTTCATACTGATACTCACAGAGAAAGGTAGGTTTGTACGGTAGGGTCCCCCTATCATACTCTTTCCTCTCTAGCGTGCTGGAGCTGTACTGCTGCTGTTGCTGATGGAGGTGATGGTGAAGGCTGTGGTGTGACTGTGACCTTTGACCATCCTTGCCAAAGGTGGAGAATGACCTATCGTTGGACGAGGCGGTGGACGTGGTCATGGTCAGTTGGTCGGACAGGTTGACGGAGGAGGGTACCTCAGTGTCGGGCAGGGTGGCGTCCATGCCGGGGACGTGCAGGTTGCTGCGGTAGTCCGGCCCCTGGCGCCCGTCGGATGGCACAAAGGAGGGCATCCAGCAGCGGTCGGAGTGGCCCAGGGCCTTGCACTCCTCCGTGCAGTTGGAGAACAGGTCAGCGCCTGTAGAGAGGACACAGATCAGGGGATAGGAAGGATAGGAAAGATGGAAATGTGAATGGAAGATTACAGAAATGTTAGGGGATTTTATGTAAGAGGAAAAAATAAGAGGAGGCACAAGATAAGAGGTATGTTTGGAGTGGTTAGGCAAGAGGGAGGAGGAGATGAGAGAGAAAGAGACCAGAAGAGAGAACACAAGTTAGCAATCATTTGCCAATGTCGCAAGCAGAAAAAGTGCAGCAAAAGCCATTCATCAAAGAGACAAGGCCAACATTGATGAAGCGAATTGTTTGTTTTCCTCCTCACCTCATTCATTCCGAATGAAATGTGCAATCAAAGTGATGTGGTGTTGCGAAAACATTTCACCCGCATCTCCACATCAACATCCTCATACTCGCAATTGATTCCCAAACCCCAAGAGGCAAAATGTGAATCCATATTCCATCATCCTCACACACAAAAAAACCCACACAATTATCTTTAAAAAACGCGCCAAAAAAACCAACAAAATATTTACTGGCTGCTTAATCATACTCTCATGTCAATCATCCTTATACAAACTGACAAAGTGTGTAATTGACACTAAGCTACTGCCAAAAACTAAACATCAACATAAAAAAGGTTAAATTAACATCTGAAATGATAGAATAGAATAACACACTCAGTCCCGCAAACACATGATCAGCATGAAAGAGGTACCAGTTATGTTAATTACTTTCTCTTAGAGAGAATAAAGAGAGGAGCGCAGGGACGGGGGAGAAGAAGACTACGGGAGAGATTATAAAAGGGAAGAGAAATGAATGAGAGACATGAACAGAGTCATCACTGTAATGAGTCTCTGCAGCCACTCTCTAGTCCTGTGCAGATTGGATTTGTAGTCTTCCCGGTTTTCCAGTTAAGAGCCATGTGGGAATGCGTTGGTAATGGCGGCATCAAAGGGGGGGAGACGAGCAGTTTAGGGTCATAGGATGGAAAGCGATACATCAGCAAAGAGGCAGAAAAAGGGAGGGAGACAAACAGAAAAAGCAGATGATCTGTTATTCCCTGAGGCTGAGAAGGCCTCAGATCACAGGGTCCACTTACACAAATCTATTCTACTGATCCATTCTACCGATAAAGCCTCTGTTCCTCTATTGCTAAAAGCAGATGTGAACACACACACACACAAACACTGTATTGTAAGCGTATAGATATCAATAGATACTAGGCCAAAGAGTAAGTAGAAGAGAAACTAAGAATTACAATAAATCAATACAACCATCCCAATGAACTTATATGATTACTTAATATTGACTCTGAGACAAGTATTTTCTTTTTTGTCTGACACGAAGGCATTAATATAGTCAACGTTGTAATGTTTTGAAGCAAGACACAGGAACTTTACTAAGGTCTTGAGGAGCTGCAGCATTTACTCATGGACAAGCTGAAATCTATACTGTGCATTAACTACCACTTGACAACAGCGAATTTGGATTTGGATTTGTGTAGTTCTAAACCAATCATACGCTAACCTTACAAAACGCTTTCTGTTGTGTGTTTTGATTAACCTTTATTTGGTGGGTGCTAATATCCAACCCTGTCTGCCATAATATAAGATAGTAAAGAGCTGTGTTTATTCTACTGCAGCCTTGACCTCAACCTGCTCTGCATGTTTTCAGATAAAAAATTAATATGATGGAATCTGTATTTTTGGTCACAGTTAAGATTCCCCTTTAGAAACGCCTGATTGGAACATCAAACGAAAGTAAGCCAGTAAAGCACAGTGCTCCTTGTCGTGAAACGATCCTTTCTATCTAGGAAAATTAACAGTACAGCAGAAAAGTCACATAGCATGATTAATTATTATAATTGAATGATTATAATGTAAAGTGTTATAGACATTTTTTTTAACTGTGATTTAAGATACAGATTAAATTATATATTTTTACCTGAAAACAGCACAGGAATCAGACATCTTTTGATTTAGTTGTATAAATATATTTGGCCTTGTTTTACTTCAGAGTGCCCCCCCCCCCCACATTCTGAAACTAAAAATGCAAAATAAAATAAAATATGCAGAAATATGTTGAATGTTGTCTTTCAACTCGTCCGACCATAAAATTTGAGAGGATTCTTCAACATATTTTAGTTTTAAAACACCTTCTATGAACATAAAAGCAAATGTATTATTAACAAGAGCACCGTCAACACATTGACTAAGACCGACCACTGTGGTTCTGTTTTCTGTTTGTGTCCGCTGTGTGGATCTAATCGTGTTGCTCATTCATGCCTCACGGGGAGCGAGACGGGCAACAAAGGCTGCGCAGTGGCCAGAAAGCCAGAGGAGACACAAGGCCCGCAGACAAGGGACAGCGAGGGCCGAACAGACGGGGGAGTCACAGATTTCACAGACAGAGACAGCAGGCAGGAGGAGCAGCAAGACTGCAGGAACCATAAGGAAGGAGAGGGGAGACCCAGGCAATCGCAGATGGAGAGAGAGAGAGAGAGCAATGTCCAGATAGACAGGGGGAGAGCTGGGCCTCGCAGATGGGGATGGGTGAGGGGTTAGATAGAGGTTGGGAGAGAAGGTACCTTAAGTACTAGAAATGAAGAAAAAAAAAATCTCCAATTCACTGTTAGCTTTCATGTATTTTAACCCTTTCATATGGAAATATTATAATGTTATATCACCGTCAAATCTAAATATTTAGGGTATGCAGGCTTTTTCAGTTTAATAAGGACTTAGAAGAAATGTAGAAGAAAGCAATGACTCATTTTCCTGCGGGGTCAATGGAGCCATAACCTTCTTGTAAAATGTTTGGACTTATTTACTCAAGTAAAACAGTAAACAGACATTGTTCCAGGGAACATAGCTCAAAATAAGTGCCCACAGCTACTTTCTTTCTTTTTTTTTTTTTTTTTTACGTAATGTGTGCAAGTTTTATACATGTCTATATGTTTGTTCTGTTTAACTCTGTCTCGTCTGCCTGGCCCACACATTCAGCACCAGTCAGTGCCTTTTGATGCCAGAGGGTTCCTATGTTTTTTTTTATCACCACTTAGCATGTGCACTTGTAGCTCTGACCTCTGGAGAATAGACTGTGAGCATGTTGAGCACAAAACCAAAAAATCTACTTCAGAAATTCTCCGTGACATCTATAAATGCTAATTGAGATTTTGAGTGGTATTTACCCTCTGATTTACCCCTGGAATCTGATGTACATTTGTGTCCGTCTTTGAAGGTTGGGGGCATATAAATCATACTATTTCTCTAATCCCCACCTTACAGTTAGCCTTTAGCCTTTTAATGGACTTCTGGCAAATTAATTTCCTCCTCAGACACACAAGGGTGTTGACCTCAGGCCCTCCAATCATCCCTGTTCTGTTGTGCCGGTAAAGCGGTTGGTTGCCACAATGTTTCTAAATATGCAAACAAATCATCTGAAAGACTGAAGCACAGGCTCAAAACCAATCAAGCACATGCAACTACGCAGAAAGCAAGTACGCATACTGATAGAGTAAATATCGAAGGATTAAGAGAAAGCTCAGTTTGTTCCATACTTCGCATATCTCAGTTTATTATTAAGCAGGCACAGGGGCGTATTGTACTCTGGAGATGCTGTATAAATATAGTCTGCAGCATTCACTGTTCAACGTAAATCATGCTTGGAGAAGCTCCTGTCAGTGGCTTCCAAACTACTCAGTGATTTTTTTGCCTGCCGGCTCCCTCTTAAAAAAATAGCGACATCAACACATATGTTTGCAAACACACACAAACACACACACACGCTTAAAAATACTCTCTTAACACCGAGATATGTAAATGTTCACAAGTAAACAGGCAGACAGGCCATGCGCTCATGACACCCAGTGGCTGTTGATTCCCGTGAACCACCTTTTCTTTCCTCCGGCAGAAAGCAAAAACAACAACCAAAACAGTGACTGGCAATGACAGGCCCTGCCAGCAGCCCTATCTCTCATTGTGACCTCATCAGACAGGAAGAACACGCACGCACACGCACACACACACACACACACACACACACACACACACACACACACACACACACACACCTACACGCAAAACCCACACGTACACACAGGGAGATGTAAACGGCGCTACACAATGCAAACACAATCTACTTGCTAATAAGCAATCAGCACTTCTGTTCTTTTTTTTCATTACATCTCAGAGTGTTTCCGAAATCCCACGTCGGTGTGATTTGACTAATTGCGCTGCCTGACATACATCCAGCAACTGGGAGTAAGGGGGAAATGATGGAAAACAAATCCAGAGAAAACATGAGCCCCGTGTTTGAATTGACTTTGTGGGTATATATCTGCTGTCGTTTCCTCCCTGAGCTCATCCGTCTGTCTGTCTCCGTCTCTATTAGTCCCTCTGTGTCTCTCTCCCTCTCGGTCTCTTTGTTATTTTCTCTCATATCTAATCCTTTCTACCCATTTCTTCCTCTCTCTTTATCTCCTTTCTCTCTCAAAAGAAAAATAAGACACTCTTCATCCCCCAGGTAGAGGGTGTCTTCTATCCCTACCTCTGTTTTTCATCTTGTCCTCCGCTGTTCCAGAGAGAATACGGACAGAAAAATGTCAATATTTGGACAGCAGCATATCGGGACGGCGGGGGAATAGAACAGCTTCCTCGGGTTGGCCAGTGAGGCTGTGATGAGTAAACCAGAGACCTCCCAAAGCCAAAACAAAGAAAGATGTCTCCCACCATTTCCAGTAATGACAGACAGAGAAATTGTTCAGAGTCTCTGAGAGGCAGCTACCATTTTCCATGTTTGTTAAACCCTGACTGAGCTGGGAGGGAAAGCCAAGATGGCTGTTTGCCCTAATGGTATCTCTTTGATTAATAATGCCCCGTATATTGTTTGAGAAAAGGTTCTGGATGACCACTGGTTATTGATCTCAGGTTTAACGCTTTAACCCGACTTTGTCTTATACATTCACTAAGACTGTCGGACTTCACCTTTAAAGGACAATACTGGTTTACAACAACTTTGGTGTAATTAAGTTAGTTATTTTTTCTAGATTATATATTAGAGCACTCTATATTAAGTGTTTTGCATTTCCTACCACCTCCATATAAACTGGTTGCGAACCAGTGATCTAAAGCACCTTCTTTGGAAGTAAAACTAAGATTCAGTACACCTAAAATGTTGAAAACTATTCCTCATTTTATAGGGAAACTGCAATAATGCGCTGTCGTTTTATCTTCCGAATACGTTTTGCTTAAGTTGGTCTTTGGTTAAAACTTGTGCAATTGTTTGACTACTTGTGTCTTTTGCCCGGTGGCACTTCTTTGTAGCTACATGAGTGCATCCCCACATCTCAGCACAATGTTATAGGTGAAAGGAATGGTGGTTGAGAAAAAAAAGAAATTGTAATAAAGTGAAATCCTTGTTTTTTTTTCTACATGTATTTATGTGAGGCAAATGTGCACAAAAAATGATTTAGTTTTGTATCCCTTTAGAAGGCAGTGTAATTGAAGCTAACAGTTCATATTACCGAACAGCTGAGTTAAATTTGAGCATTATCAGCACATATCTTAACATTTAGCGTTGCAGCCTGGATGGAGCAGATGTTCACTGAGGGCTAAATATCTGAGCAGAGAGGATATGTGTATAACTCATGGCCAAGAGCAGATGTATGACTCCCATGACTGAGATATCTGCCTACTGCATAAACTACACTAAATATCCAAGGTCCCTGTCTCAGACATCTTTCTAATTTTTTTATCTTATGTTTTCCGCTGATCTGAGTCATGTGCAAGAAGGCTTGTGTCCTCTTTTTCATCCATTTCATTGGTGGGAACACTCAGTGCTATTCAGTTCATTCATAGAGCGCAGCCTATTCATGCCAAGCACACATTCAGCAAGACACTCGACAAGATGTTTCAGTGTACCGCAAATCATTACGTTACAAGCTCTGATTGTGGTTTTGATTCATTTCCACACAAACCTCAGTAATTCTAGAATCCACTTCTCCATCCAACATTATTATGTTTAAAAAAGTTCAGATAGGAAAGTCATGTTGCATGAAGTACACTCGTCAATTAGTTAACCAAATTGATTGATCCCCGCTTTTTTTCGTTGCTATGCTTTTATTGATATTCTTTGAGAAACTCTGCTTAGAAGAAGTGACATCTCCACCTGTCACAGGCTAAATGCAAATTGATTTCTTTAATGAGGCATGTTTTAATCCTGTCTGCTGTCATAGATTTTTACTTTTTCATTTTACATTGAAATACTTCCCTCTTTGTGGGGTTTCGAAGGATTGAGTGTGCACATATGCTGTACTTTCTGTGCAATTTAACAAACACTTCAGAGGTGGTACATTTTAGGTGTTCTAGTCTCCTTACTCCTTATTGAATGCTTTAAGTTAAAGGTAACATATCATGAAAAAAAAAATAACAGTGCGTATCTGGAGTGCCTACCAACCCACAAATTGTGACCTAAGACAACGCAGTCAGTATCTTGTGGGCTGACTAGATCAGAAAACATGTGATTCAATAAGCCATTCAGATACAGCCACACATCTGATTATCTTCACACACTGCTTGAGAAAAAAGAAAAAAGAGAGAGAACTATCTTTGCAAAGTGCACCATATTGTTCTCGCAAGTCAATAAAATCAGACTGGACTATTTTAGTGAGTGGGCTTAAAGCTTGGTGAATACACATATTCAGACAGACAGTATGAAAAATAATGTGTTTTTTAAACAAAAAGCATGTTGGCATGCTCTAGTAGAAACCCAAAATACAAGTATGAAACTTGAAAAATCACGATCTGTGTCCTTTCATTTCAACTCAGAGATGCATTTTTAACTATTTTCTGACCCGACATGCAAAATAATTGATTGAGAAAGCAATCGGGAAAAGAAAAAGAAAGAAAAAACAGCCTTAGTCTAATATGACTCTTTATAACATTTTTTTCTTTGGTCTCATGGATCACAGACTGAAGGGGTTACGGCCTCAAGTTTTGTCAGTATCCAGTGCCTGAGAAGAGGGTGTTTCAAAACCCTGTATGCTAAATTCCTCTGACAGCTCACTGACATGGGAAACTGCAACACGGTGCCCGCCACTAATTCATAATCAGCCATCTAATACACCGTTGCCACAGTGATTTAATTGTCCCATTTGTCACGGCTGTTGTTCTCACCAAAACAAACGTCATGATAATGATCGTTTCCAGTCTCCCACCCGTCACGCAGCCTTCTGCAGCTGATTGAACGTTTCTGAGATGCCAATTTTTTTTTCTCTGATGAATATTTAATCCTCTCTTATCTGTCACCTTTTTTTTTTTTTTAATGTTTTGCTTTCTCACACTTGCTGCTATCTTCTATTAGGATGATGAAGGGAAAAACGAGGGTAAATGGTGTCCAACTTGAATAGAGCAACCTAAAAATAGGGGGTGTGGGGTCTCGTGGTTGTCAATCAATAGTGCTTTGGCTCCTGACTCAGCGCTGCCTCACTCCAGGCACGCTGCTTTCAGAAAAGCCATTTGCCCACTTTTTAAAGGTATCCGGTGATATCCCAGCCTCACAGGCAGTGTCCCTTTGATTTAAAACCACGTCAGGAGACTTATTTGCCAAAGTGTCAGACGAGCGGCCGAGCGGGAAGCTACGGCAGGTGTAGTTGATGATATGCCAACTGTAAATGGTTTTTCCCTTGATTTGAAATATTCCAAGGTGCACCAAAAGGGAGAGTGTTGCTGCGCCGTCCCGTGAGGAAACCTTGCCTCTAACCCTCCTTTGATAATTGCTATGCAAAGGTTCTAGAAATGAATTACTGATCAGCCGAGTGTTGCGGAGAGCCGGCGTGTTTGGGAGACAGAATGAAGGATGAGACCCTGCCACAAAACCCTGGAAGAGAATGTGTCTGTGTGTGTGTGTGTGTGTGTGTGTGTGTGTGTGTGTGTGTGTGTGTGTGTGTGTGTGTGTGTGTGTGTGTGTGTGTGTGTGTGTGTGTCACACACACACACACACACACACAGAATGCAGTACGGATACTGTCGGTGCGTGCCAAACATATCTGTGTGTGCACACGTGGATTTGCTTAAGCACACATTGCTGCGAAAAATGCGTAACAAATGCAGGTGATCTATACATAGTCATGGCTCAGGCTGGTTCCTTTTGGCTCTCTACCGTCTTTATGCTAAAGTGAAGAACATGCACTCAGCATTAAAAACCTATAGGTGCATAATATCATACAAACCATAGCATATGAGAGAACCAATAATAGTCTCATCCCTATATAACGGAAGTCTCACATTTACATCGAGAGAAATGAGCAATAGGTATGCCTTTGGCAAGATACACTTGGCATGGTGCCATTAGCACCACTCTCTCCTGTTAAACTGGTTCTCATTTAATTTTTCCAGAGCACCACCTCAAAGAAAAAATCATTTTCAATACAGATATCAACCCCTCGCCTTGTTTTCTCCTAAACAGAACACACAAGCAGATTACATACAGGTATCATGTAACTGCTTATTAAATCGGACAATGGTATACCTTCACACACACACACACACACACACACACACACACACACACACACACACACACACACACACACACACACACACACACACACACACACACACACACATAAACTCCATCTGGTTTTGTTGTTTACCGAGGTCTGTGAAACTCAAGTGTCCCTCTTTCCAAATACCATTCGTGCGATATTACCTCCCATGGAGTGGTAAGCTGTTCCCTTCTAAATTCAACACAAGGAACAAATGTTGGTTTCCTCGTAGAGAGAGTACAGAGCGCACAACCAACTGGGTAGACTCCCAGGCCAGTGCCAAACGAGCATGCTCGGAGCCAGAAAAAGCTGAGGAAACATGTTATTTGTTCATACATGTCGTCCTTTTAACTGTGAAAGCAAACCAGCAAGAGGGAATTCGAGGCATTGCATTTTTTAAATACAGTCGCAGGCCAGAACATCATGTCAGGGCTGACTGCTTACTCAATGAGGTTACCTGCTTGATGAATAGCTTAAGATGCATACCACATATCTGCAAGACCTAAACAGGTTCCTTGTTATCCCTTCTCTTTCTTGTATGTCTTTATCTCGGGTTTCTTGAGCAGAATTGAAAAGAAATTTCAAAAAATAAAACAAATTACATATACATAAAACTCAAATTGTACGTTCAAACATATTATTTATTTTTTGAAACCTTGTATTCTAGACAAATGAAGGGATGAGATATCTTCCAGCTGTGTGTTTCAGTCTTGCACCTTCCCACCCTGTTCCCGGGGGCAGGCGGTGACACTACCACTGCAGCATATTGGCTCTCCATGTTGGCTTGGTTCATTAATAATACCAAACACCGTGGAGCCTGATGAGGACCATTCACTATCCTACAACACCTATCTAATCTGCTCTATTTGTATTCCCAGCACTGATATGATATTTGGCAGGCTCCGGTCTAGACAGAGGTCTTACATGAGCCGCGTGGAACAATCCCTCAGAAGGAAAGGGCAATTCAATATGAAATGAGATTTTGTATTGCTCCACATTTTGTCTGACTCCACTTTGATCAATAAACAGGTACTAACCTAATGGAATTTTAGAGAGAACAAGGCGAGGCTGAAAAAACTGAAGCCTTGTCTAAAAAAAATAAAAATCCACTTCACTGTAAAATGCAGAAGAGAGATATGAGTCACTAAATTAACCTGAAGTGAAGAGAAAATTGTCCCTAATTCCAACGTTTACTGTCTGCCTTAACTTATGCCAAAACTGCAACGATTTGGCCGACAACACCAAAGAATGCAAAAGTTGCTAACATCCTTGATCAGCTGAAACTACCAGGCAGTGCAATAGACCAACTGCCAGGCTGATTGAAATGCATCTCATTATATCAATTTAACTCCCGTGCCTTTTTCCTCACACTTGAGTGAACCTATTGATTTGAGCCACTAAAGCACTATAGGCCTCAAACTGCCTCTGCGGCATGTCGCTGTACTTTCAGCACCACTTGGAGTTAGAGAGAGAGAGAGAGAGAGAGAGAGAGAGAGAGAGAGAGAGAAGGAGATCGGCGAGAGGCAGAGAAGGAAAACAGATTTTCCCCAAAATATTCTTCCCTTTCACCCGGGTGTGAAATACAATCAGCACCTCAGGGGCCTGCTCATGCCAGCCAGCCAGCAACACCGGAGCCCGGGCCTTTGCACACTCTCAAATTAAGGAAATTAAAAGTCACCGGTCCGCACCAACAATTCAGCATTATCCCATTCACAATGGCAAACACACACTATGCAAGAAGAGGATTGTAGGGGAGGGTGTGTGAGTGCTGAAAGTGTAATTACGTGATGTGTTTGTGTGTGTGGGTGTAGGGAGGTGGGGGACTCACCGGCTGAATGACCCCGGTTGGTGGCATCGTGGTCACTGTCGCCCTGTTCGCTGTCACCGTGACCACTGTCTTTGGAGCTGACGATGTCTGCCTCTTGGAAAGCCGAACTGTAAAAGGCAGGGGAGGTGAGGGTGCAGACAGTCGTGTCAGAGAAAAAGAGGATGCCAAAGAGGTATGAAAAGAATGGAGGGGTCAGAGAGAGAGAGAGAGAGAGGTCGAGATACAATATGAGAAGGTGAAGACGGAGAGGAGACGGGGGGGATTAAATGAGGGGCAGAGAGAAGGAGGAGAGAGAGAGAATCGGGAATCAACCCTGCGTTAATACAGTCATGGTGGCCGGCAAAGAGGCTAAATTGGATGTTACACATGGCATGTAATGAAATCCAGCATTAGGGCTGTAATAGGTGCTGCTCCGTCAGTTATGGGACTGATGCCAAATTGAAGATGAACGTTATGGACGCGTTGGGAGCCGTGTAGCCTCTCCAAGCCACGATTAACAACGCAGAATATACGAGGCTCAGACGGATGGATGTAATATTCAATTTTTATAGATATGTGAATAACCTTGGTTCCATGAGGCCTATTGGATGTTACAGGCCCTCTGATGGTGTGTGTGTGTGTGTGTGTGTGTGTGTGTGTGTGTGTGTGTGTGTGTGTGTGTGTGTGTGTGTGTGTGTGCTTTTGACTACCTGTTGACACGTCTGGGTCTGTCCACCAGATAGCCGAGTTCTGCCCGTTGGTGTTTTATCTAGAAAACCCAAAGAAACACACATCTGATCACTTCCAATGCTAAGGTAAGCACATTAACAAACACACAAGAAAGGGGCTTCATGCTAAGATAAGAGGAACATAACGGACCACATAATCACACATTGGCTGTCAACATGTAACTCTAATAGAGGATAAAGCACAAGGCTGGGGGGTGTGTGGGGAACCGACAGTGCACGCATCCACTTGGTGAGTGAGTGGGCCGGAGGAGAGAGGAGAGGAGTGGGTTAGGGAGCCGGTTGAATGCGTAAATGATTGAGCCGCGCGACGCTGAAACTGAACAACCTTTGTTCACGGCTCTGCTGTGCCGGCTCGTGCACGGAATACTTAACGCACAGGAAAGGCAAGGCTGTGACTGGCTGTCTGGCTCCGCTCCAGCCGACACCGCAATCAACAACAACAGAAAAAAAGTTGGGTTGCTCGCCTCCTCCCTGCTCCTGGGGATGTTTTCTACCTCCACTTTAAGACCTTTAATAAGGATGTGTTCACTTAATGATGCTGTGCTTAAGTAGGCTGCTGACATAGTCAATATTCCACACACACAAATGCTCTCTTGGTGGGATTTTTCTACAAAGTTTCTGATACACTTAAGCGTTTCTTATGTTTCACCTTCACTACATTAATAGTTGGATTATAAGAGCCACACCATTCCCTTAGGGATAACCCAAATATTCAAAAGCTCCTGATTGCTGATTTGGACTACATTTCTCCACAATGAGACAGATATGGAGTTAGAACAAAACTGCAAGAATAAAACTTAATAAAAAATTGAAGCGTATTCCAACTTCGTGGTGTGACTGGAAATGTATTTATTTTATTTTTTTTGCCAAAAATCAATCCCTCTCACTGCCTATTTGCAAAAAAAAATAATCTAAAGGTTGATCTGATAACAGTCTATTGCGAATAAAAACTAAAAGGCCACATGAGATTTAACAATTGACATGGCCAATCACCATTACGCTTGACAATGATTAAAGGCCACTGAGCAGAACAGCCAAGTCAATAGCAGACACCACTTCCATCCTCTCGGGGACTTGTGTTGTGCGTGACCTGAGTGAATAACACACTTTGACATGAAGCAGGCCCAGCTGCTGGTTTCTAGATCTCTACAATGAGCCCTTAAATACACCTGCAGAGGAGACTCAGGCTGCTCTTACCTCGTTGGAGAGGATGCTGCCGTTGGATATGATGTCCGGTTGCTGGTCACTGTAGCCGGTGACTATGGCGCCGCAGGGGTTGGTGTGGTCCGTGTCGGTGCTGCGGGAGGGGCTGCACGGCTTGAGGAACATCAGGTCCGTCTTGGCGGACTCAGGTGTCAGACACACCTGGTAGCAGTAGGAGTTCTGGTTCTGGTGGTGGTGGGAGCCGAAGCCCCCCCCCACGCCGCCCACACCAGACTCCTCCACGGGCACCTGTCCGACGGGCCCGACCCCTGACGTCACGTTGGTGCTCTGAACCAACATGATGTCAGATTTGCTCAGCTTCTTCTGTTTGCGACCCCGGGCCTGCCTGCTGCAGCAGGAGCCGCAGCACAGGCAGCACTCCCCGGCCATCAGACAGGTGTACAGGTTCAGCTTCTTGTCCTTCTGGCAGCGCACGGCCAGCACGATCATAGCCAGGAGGAAGATGAAGGACACGGAGCCCAGGGCGATGATGAGGATCAGGGTGAGGTCAAGGGAGGTCTCCTTGGCCTTGGACGCCGAGCCTCGATCCCCACTGCGGCCCTCGACCACGCTGTCCACCAGCATCACGCACACACTGGCAGAGGAGGAGAGAGGAGGCTGCCCGTGGTCCCTCACCTCGATCAGCAGGTCGTAGAAGCCCTGCGGGTCCCTCTTGGGGGAGATCCTCCGGGCCGTCCTCAGCTCCCCTGTCCTCCAGTCCATCCGGAACATCCCCACCTCGTTGCCCCGCAGGATGCTGTAGGACAGCCGTGCGTTCTCGCCATCGTCCGCATCCATGGCCACGATGCGCGTCACCAGGTACCCCGGCTCTGCGGAGCGAGGCAGGTGCTCCTTGGCGGTGCCGTTCTTCCCGATGGGGGCGATGACAGTGGGAGCGTTGTCGTTCTGGTCCACTATGATGACATTCACTGTGGCGTTGGAGAAGAGCTCGGCTGCTCCAGAGTCTTTCGCCTGGACCATGAAGCTGAACTCCTTCAGCTGCTCGTAGTCGAAGGAGCGCAGTGCGTAAAGGTACCCGGTGTCCTGGTTGATGGAGACGTACGTGTCCACGGACATGCCCTGGATGTCACACTCCAATATGGAGTAAGTAATAAGAGCGTTTTGTCCCACATCGGGGTCCAAGGCGCTCACTGCGTGGATGAAAGCACCTGGCACGTTGTTCTCAGTCACATACACATCATACGCAGCCTGCGAGAAGCGCGGCGCGTTGTCGTTCTCGTCGGACACGTGCACCTTGATGGACTTGCTGGTGGCCAGAGACGGCTGACCCTTGTCTTTGGCCACCACTGTGACCGTGTAGGAGTCCGTGTTCTCCCTGTCCAGAGGCCCGTCCGTCACGATGGTGTAGTAGTTCTTAAAAGACGATTTCAGCTTGAAAGGCACGTCTCCTAATATCTCACAGCCCATGTGTCCGTTCTCCCCGGAGTCCCGGTCCGAGACGCTGAACAGAGCGATCACGGTGCCCGGCGCGTCCTGCTCGCTCACGGACTCGGTCACGGTGCTGAACCCGATCTCAGGTGTGTTGTCGTTCACGTCCATGAGCTTGACCAGCACCTTGCAGTGCGCAGGCACCGCGTTGGCCCCCAGGTCTTTAGCCTGCACATAGATCTGATGCGTGTTGCTCTCCTCAAAGTCCACCTCACCTGCCACCTCGATCCTACCTGTCCTGGCGTCGATGTTGAATAAGTCCTTTATCCGGGGTGCGTTGTGATTGCTGAATGAGTAAACTATCTCTCCGTTCTGTCCCTCGTCTACATCGGTGGCGTTGAGCTGGATGATGAGGGTTCCCACAGGTGAGTTCTCCAGCAGGTTGACGGAGTACACGGACTGGTCAAAGGTGGGTGCGTTATCATTGGAGTCCAGAACCTTCACGACCAGCAGAGCCGTCCCGGTGCGCTGCGGGGTGCCTCCGTCCACGGCCGTCAGCACGTACCGGTGCACCGCCTGCTGCTCCCGGTCCAGAGGCTTCTCCAGCACCAGCTCTGCGAACTTGTTCCCGTCGCTCTGTGTCTGCACGTCCAGGTAGAAGTAGTTGTTGTTCGTTATGGCGTACGTGCTGAGCGCGTTGGAGCCCACGTCGGGGTCGAAGGCGTTCTCCACCGGGAAGCGTGTCCCCGGGACGGCGCTCTCAGAGATCTCCACCGAGATGTCCGTCTCTGGGAAGCTGGGTGGGTTGTCGTTGATGTCCATCACCTCGATTTCCACTCGAAACAGCTCCAGCGGGTTCTCCAGGAACACCTCCAGGTGCAGTAGGCACGGGATGGTCTGCTTGCAGATCTCTTCTCGGTCGATCTTCTCCTTCACCACCAGCGCACCGTTCTCCAAGTTCACCTCCAGATAAGGTGTCCGTGAGCTAGGCACCGTCTGAAAGCGGCGAGCGGAAAGTTTGGTAATGTCAAGCCCCAAATCCTCTGCGATATTCCCAACCACGGAGCCGGGCTCCTGCTCCTCTGGCACGGAGTAGTGCAGCTGACTGACCGCTCCATGCAGGATGGAGAGCAGGAGAATGAACCAAACCATCTCCTCTCCCTCTCACAAAGTGCACTTGGAGAATGTTTAAAAAACAAGAAAAACGTGTTATTCCTTATCCTTACAAGAAATGAGCATTCCCCATTTCCTCTGTCCGTGAAAAGGCAATGGAGTAAACAGCAACAAAGCTGTCCGGTGGTGCAATCCCTCTCCTCTGCGGGTCAGTGGAACATTGTGTCGTTTCAGCTGTGAGGAGCACAGCCATTTGATCCCAGCTTCTCTGTTTTAATCAATTCTGCACCGGTCTGTGAGTTTTGGCGTCAGTGCAAACATGGAGCCAACACTGTGCACAGAACAGAACAGACAGAACAGACAGCCCCTTCTTCACACAGAGTCACACAACAACGCAGCAAATTCCACACGAGTAGGAAGAAAAAGAAAAAAGAAGAAGACAGCAAAAAAAAAAAAAAAAAAAAAAAAAAAAAAAAGTCCTATTTACGCAGCGACGGAATCTTTAACAAACGCAACTTCTGCATGAACCCGTGAACAACAGGACTCTCTGTCTCTGCATGTAATCACTGCGCCTAAGCGCTCAAAGCGGATGATGCTCGCAGCTCTGCTTCTGAGAGGAGACTGAGAGCAGCAGGCTGGCTCTGCTCAGCTCTGCTCCCACCAGCCAATGGGTTCTCACACACCGGGTGGAATGGCACCTGATTGGGGCTCTGCGACGCCAGACAGAGCTCACATTCGGGCCCTCATAAGAAAACCAGTTAAGTGGCGCTGCTCTCCTCCAGGCCCAGCCTCGGTTGTAGCAGGGACATTAAATGTTTTACATATCTAGTGGGGAGAAAGAATAGTGGGGTGATAGCTGGCAGCAGAAGTTGTGCAGATAATATTGCAGCTGCAAAGGGAGAGTTAGTGTTTCTGAAAACTGCCTGTAGTCATTATGAACATATTTTGTTTTTCTTCTCCTTTTTTCTCAGTGGGACAAATGGCTCTCAATATGCAAATGGTCCCTCACAAGGTCGCCCTTGACGCAACTATTTAAACAGTTTGGTATCTGCTCTGATAGTAATGCATGAGTCAGAATGAGCCAGAGACCACCATGGAAAGAGCCTGCGTAATAAAGGCAGTGACGCAATACCCAGCCGTGCCATGGCCATCCTCCTCTCTCTCTCTCCATCTCCATCTCCATCCTCTCTCCATCTCTCTCTCTCTCTCTCTCCATCTCCATCTCTCCATCTCTCTCTCTCTTTGAGATGAACGCACATAGGCACAACAGATGAAAAGAAAGCATTTCAAAAAAAGCACCATCTCCAGTGTGTTGTGGTAGTGAGCATCAGTATGACACAAGGTTCCATCAGAACAGGATCACACATGAGTTCCTTTAATTCAGTGTAATGAAGCGTCGTGCTCCAGTCCTACCGTGTTGCTAATAGCCTGCAGTCTATTAGTTCCCCTGTCTCCCCGTCCTCATCATTAACCCCCTCTCATGCTGGCCTTAACTGTGGAGCAGTTGCATCATGCGCTAATTTAATTCATAAAGCATGAATTAAATATGCAAATGGTATAGTTGCGAGGGGGACACAAATGGCAGGGGGTTCTAACAACTTGCATTTTTGGAGGATGATGACAAAAAGATGAAAAAGGGCGTAATTGAAGTCAATTAGCATAAATCTCTGATTCCAAGCGCAACATATCGGCCGCAACGCAAAGCGACGTGGCCGATATGAGGAGGATTAACTCTGCAGCTCAAACAAGTCAGAGGACAAAGCGGAGCCGAGAGAAGCGTTACAGACCATGAGCCTGAGACTGGATCCAGCTCACACTGAAGTAGGATCTCTCCATCTCTCTCTCTCTCTCTCTCTCTCTCTCTCTCTCTCTCTCTCTCTCTCTCTCTCTCTCTCTCTCTCTCTCTCTCTCTCTCTCTCTCTCTCTCTCTCTCTCTCTCTCTCTCTCTCTCTCTCTCTCTCTCCCTCTCTCTCTCTCTCCATCTCCCTCTCTCTCTCTCTCTCTCTCTCTCTCTCTCTCTCTCTCTCTCTCTCTCT
Source organism: Anoplopoma fimbria (assembly GCF_027596085.1). Taxonomy (NCBI): domain Eukaryota; kingdom Metazoa; phylum Chordata; class Actinopteri; order Perciformes; family Anoplopomatidae; genus Anoplopoma; species Anoplopoma fimbria. Next base: position 29,547,195 of record NC_072457.1, on the reverse strand, counting down.
CTCTCTCTCTCTCTCTCTCTCTCTCTCTCTCTCTCTCTCTCTCTCTCTCTCTCTCTCTCTCTCTCTCTCTCTCTCTCTCTCTCTCTCTCTCTCTCTCTCTCTCTCTCTCTCTCTCTCTCTCTCTCTCTCTCTCTCTCTCTCTCTCTCTCTCTCTCTCCTCTCTCTCTCTCTCTCTCTCTCTCTCTCTCTCCCTCTCTCTCTCTCTCTCTCTCTCTCTCTCTCTCTCTCTCTCTCTCTCTCTCTCTCTCTCCCTCTCTCTCTCTCTCTCTCTCTCTCTCTCTCTCTCTCTCTCTCTCTCTCTCTCTCTCTCTCTCTCTCTCTCTCTCTCTCTCTCTCTCTCTCTCTCTCTCTCTCTCTCTCTCTCTCTCTCTCTCTCTCTCTCTCTCTCTCTCTCTCTCTCTCTCTCTCTCTCTCTCTCTCTCTCTCTCTCTCTCTCTCTCTCTCTCTCTCTCTCTCTCTCTCTCTCTCTCTCTCTCTCTCTCTCTCTCTCTCTCTCTATCTCTCTCTCTCTCTCTCTCTCTCTCTCTCTCTCTCTCTCTCTCTCTCTCTCTGTCTCTCTCTCTCTCTCTCTCTCTCTCTCTCTCTCTCTCTCTCTCTCTCTCTCTCTCTCTCTCTCTCTCTCTCTCTCTCTCTCTCTCTCTCTCTCTCTCTCTCTCTCTGTTACAGAGACCAACGTCGCCCCCTCGTGTCTACCCGCTCTCTTTTTCCATTCAAGTTCCTGGAGATGAAGATTGAGCGTAAAAAAAACAACTGCTTGACACTCAGCCGAGCAGGATCTTGTTTCATAGGTAGAAATAGCTGAAAAGCACACGACATATCAAATAGTTGAACATTTTTGGTCCACTTGTATATTAAATTGCTTCTGAATAATTTCTTTACCACTGTGGACAAACTGTGTCCTGTCATTATATATTACCTTACTTAAGCCTGTTATTACTGCTGGTAAATTCAATGTGTAGGTGTCATTGTACTGTTGTAGTTGGTCTGGATGGACCTAATTGAAACTCCTTCATATACATATACCAGCCTTTTTTTTTAAACTGAGCATGTGCTTTGTATGAAAATCTAACACACCCACACACACACACACACACACACACACACACACACACACACACACACACACACACACACACACACACACACACACACACACACACACTATATATATATATGGACATACTCTTTAAGTACAGTACTTGAAAAAGCTTTCAATGTTTATTGTTCCTTGAAATCTGCTTCTCGCCCAGATGTGATCAGGGCAGTAGTCAGGATTGTAGAAACACAGAGGTCATGGTTCCAACCTGCCCAACAAATATGTCACTAGACACTAAAATCTTATACATTTCTATTTTAGTTTTGTAGGAGAAATACTAATTATCTACATTTCCTTTAAATTTAACTTTACATTTTAAGATGTTGTTGCCTAAAAACACTTGCATTTAAAGATACTGACTCAGTATCTTTAAATGAAAAGAAATTCAGAAGCCCACATGTGCTGTAGAGTTTAAACCGGCCCTCAGGTCATTAAAATCACAAACATTTTCAGAAAATATACATAATTTAGGACTTAGGTGTCCTTGATGGTAGCTACGGCCTTACCTAGTATGACAGTGTTTATTTTTTCTGTTTATGTGCACAACCTCCGAGACTAATTATTTGCTAATTAGTGTCAGAGGTTGGAGTGTGGCAACGATCCAGCCTGCACACTGTGAAAGGTATTTGCAAAAGCATGTATGCTTGTTAATCTTAACATCCAGTTGTACTTGTTCTAGCAGTGTACACGTGTAGTTGTAAAGGCCCTGCACTCGTCCACAGGTGTTCTCAATCACTGTGGCTGCTTAGACCTCCGCTCAGATCGATCTTAGGTGGAGCTATGCTGGTAATTGCGTCACAGAACTCTTTGTACAAACTGCATTTTTTTTCTGACACCAGACATGGTGACTTAATAATAAGAAAAGCACAGGTGTTACTAACAACATTAACAATGTCTCAGTGACAGTGTGACACGAAGCAAGCACTGTGAAATATGGAGCAGCTAAATGGAATTCAGTCAGTGTTAATTTTACTACCTGCAACTGTGCCTTTCCTTCTGTGATGTGTCAAAATGGCTTCTGTGAAAAAGAAACATAAAGGTGTTATATATCCCATGTAGCATAAGGGGGCATGTCAATCAATGAAAGACTGTACACGGTCATGAGAGGAAATCTAATCAACTGAAATATGTGGAAACATCGTGTTGGTGTACCGTGGACGTGCAGGTCTTTTAAACAGGCCCTATTATGCTATTTTCCAGGTGAATATTTTTATCTCAAGTTACAGTTACAACATGTTTACATGCGTTAATGCTCATAATCCGCCTTGTTTTTCTCATTCTGGCTGTCCTGCAGCACTTCTTCTCACCCTCTCTCTGAAATGCTCCGTTGTAGCGCTTGCTCCTCCCTCCAGAAAGCAAAGTCTGCTCTGATGTGATTGGTCAACGTTTCACATTTAAGAAAACTCTTCTTCCGGAGCTTCAGCTCCGTCTCTCTCTTTTGTTGTTTGAGGGCCAAACTAGCAGTAAGCAGTTTATGTCACTTCCTTAACATTATGACCTCATAAAGTTACGGAAGTGAAGGAGAGAATTAAATCAAGCCGTTTCAGGCAGCTCAGGAGCTTCTGAGGGGGAGGGTAACTCCTTTTAGGCATGGACTTCAGGTTTTACACTCTACGGACCTTTTACATGTACAAAAATATATATATATCACACTAAAGAAGAGGGGGAAAGTGGAAAAGCATAAGAGGGCCACTTTAAGACTTTCACTTTTAGTGAAACAGACACTAATATTAGCAAATAACCAACCGTAGTCCGATCACATTATCAATTTATAGCTGCATTTGGAATGGAATATCATATTCATAACTGTTTTCCTTGGTGTATCTGAAACTAAGGATCTATGTGTTTTCATTAGCTGAGGCCCTCCTTATTTATTTAGGCGCAACCACACTGCACCACACCGGATAAGTGTATTTCCCAAAACGTTAAGCTATTCTTTTAAAAGCCCTTTACATAGGGCAATAATAGTTTTCATGTTGCATCTAGATAATTATATAATGATACAATAACTATATAATTAATGTTGGCATAATAAATATAGTGTATATTCTACCCATTAAGATTTTGGTTAGCTGCATTTCATACTTTTGTCATGAGCAATAGCAACATGAGTGCTCATTCTCCTTTAACTGTTTCCACATCTATAATTTAGTAGCTCCCAAAAGACAAATGGGACATCAATTTTGACAAATTATGTCATAACCTGCCTTGATGTGAGGGGCTAACAGACTAAGGCTCGGTCTGTAGGTAAAAGCTCAGAAGGCCATTAAAATTTCATAATATGAACAAAAAGGCAATTAAGATATCATTAAGAGGGTTAGCACCCAAAGGATAAACCTCAAGCCTATTACAGTGCCCTCCGATAGTCTTGTACCCAGCCGCTGCTTAAAAGCTGTACCTCAGAGACTGTGATAGAACTGAGTTGGGGCCCAATGACAAACTAGTAAATGGGAGGTATAGGTCCTCTCAATATGTCAACAGGAGTCTATGTTGTTTGGATTTAAGCACACAATTACTGCGCAGGAAAATTAGTCCAAGCCTGGTTTAAATGTACTCTTGGTGATCAGTACAGAAAGAAAACAACCTTGTTAATTTCTGTAATGTTAGCTCATTGGTTTGCTGAAGCCCCAGGGTTGTAAATACTGGGGAAACTGTGAAAGAGAACAGAATGGGTCAATAAACAAACCATGTAAATGTGGACACCGCAGTCAGTCCCCTTATTGTTGCAATGATCAAGGTCAAGCAGAAAACTGATCAATACACGGCATGTACAATTTGCTGTTACTAACTGTCCCATGCCCACTTGATTCAGCCATCTCAGACGACTGTAAAGCCAAATGAACAAACAGTGGGGATTCAGTTGTGCAATAAAAAAGCACAGTATATTCAACCTTTAACCTCAAATGGGTTTGATCTGCCTCGTCCGTACCATATGGGCTTCTGTAATTGCTTCAGCCTAGAAAGTACAGTGGCCTGTGAGCCGGACGAGACCATCTACAAAATGGATGGCTCTGCCCTCAGCCCAAAGTGACTGTGTGTGTGATCAGTGTCTGTCCCAGACAGCTGCAGGGTGACTCCCTGCCCTGATGGCCATTACTCAGTCTGATGAATAGCCGAGGGAGGGGTGGGGAGAAAAAAAAGCAAGGGCTGGTAGGAAAAGAAGGAGGGAGAGATGGGGCTTAAAGGAAGAAGTGGACTGTAGGTTAGGGCAGGATGAGCGAGAGAGCGTGAGGGAGGGCCTGTATGGATGGAGAAACAGGGGCCTCGGGAGGTTGAGGTGTTAAAGTGAGATGAGGGAGGTGGATAAAAAAAAAGGGTGTGGAGGGATGGCGATCTGGGATCTGGGCCTGACAGCAGTGAATGGCACTGATAAGAAATGGAAGAGGGAGAGGAGAGGAAGATGAAGCTGGTGCTACTTTAGTTAATTGGTTTATTTTTACAGAGAGAATCCATCACCATTTCTGTAAATACATCAGTAAATGCCAGCAAGATAATTTTCAACTCTTGCATCTTGGCAGGATGCCAAAATCACATTATTAAAAAAACGGTCAATAACGAAAAGCGGCTGTCATCTAAAGCAATGCAGAACACAAACCTAATGCTCTATAAGCCAATATAACACAGCGCAGACGACATGAAGACTAAAACGTACAAGCAATAAGTAGCTATGTTGCATGATTTTCTTAGGACAATTAAGTCATATGTTGTTAAAAATAACATCACTGAATAAAGGAATCAATACACATAAAAGACAAAATTGAGCAGAAAAGCAGCATTTATAAAAGAAAATTATGTCTTTCACAAGGTCACAACAAGTAACAGCTACATGGCAACGTATCAACAATTGCAGATCAACATATTGTTTTATGTCTCACAGACACCAACATGCTTTGGCAAAGCCCATAAAACCCCCCACTCTTAAAACTGAGCTGCCAACATCAGAATGACTCAAATGCGGGGCTAGCATCTCGACGACTATTCAAACTATAGCTCAATATCAACAGGTCCTTTAATGGTGCTAAACCTTTTGAAATAACTTGGGGGAAGTTATAAAGCAGCAGTGATTTATGCTTGCCACTTGGGGGGCCGTACAACAAGCTTTAAACTCAAAACTGACATATCTTAACTAAAACAATGAGCGGAAAGATGCTAGAACTCTATCCTGAGCTGAGGAGAACTGCAATGATTCCATGTAGGTTGTCATTTGATCCATTGTTAATATAGACATACTCCTATGTGCCACTTTAAAAGTAGCTTTGGGAAATTTGATGTGACTATTTTGCCATTTATTTGTGATGCACTCAATGTAAAAATGATTTATTGTCCATATAAGCAAGGGTAACACACTAACCATGCCTATCATGCATTATTAACATACGTATGATGCTTTATAGGCTGCTTATATGACCGTATAATTAAAGTTATAATACTTTAAATATCATAATGCTTAATAACAGTAACCATTACACATAATTAAGAATTTTCTGGTGACTTATAAGGTCAAGTATAATAATATTTTATATTTGCTGGTCACACGCTGACATATTTTTGCAAGGATCATAGTGTATTATAATTCCCGTAATTGTAAACACACGTATTATAATCTATTATAATCTCTATAATAATAATTATGTTTATAATGCATTGTATATATATGGTTGTCATAAGGAAGGCGTACAGAACAGAGCAGCTGAAAAAAAGCAATTAAACACCAATAAAAGTGATGTTTGTCATGATGATGATGATAATGATGAATTAGCTATGGATAACATGGATAAACGGCCACAACACCTCATGTGGCTACTTGTACTAATGATGATGACAGCAGAGAATATGGAGGAGGGAAGTAAAGATTATCACTAATGCAATCAACAAGAACAATGCAATTAGACTATCATAGCCATAACATAACTCCAGGCAAATTAGCGTATACAATCACCATCTCCGCATGTCATACCCTGTACACATTCTATAGGCTGTCAAAGCCACAGAGCACGAGATATTCTTCGAAAAAGCACCTCCTCTCAGCCATATGCTGTGAATACCGTCACTCTAAAAACAGCTAAATAAGCAATCTGTATCCGTCTCAGCTTGGCCCTTGGTTCTGATGTGCTCTGCTCGGGGTCTGTTTGGTTATGCAGTGATTGCCTCCTTCCCCTGCCCTCCTCACTCGCTGCCTCCGTGCCTGGCAGCTTTCGACGCACACAAAACTGCTTTTCTGAATCTCCCCAGACAGTAGACCAATCTATGTGCTCATATTCATCTGAGCTGGAACTGATCTTTTCTCTGTCTAATGCACTGGCCTTTCCCCAAGAGGTTAGGTGAGGCCTCCATCATATTCCTCCCACTCTCTCTCTCTCTGTCTCTCTCCTTCTCGCTCCCGGAGAAAATGAAAGATTTAATCCGGTGAAGTCAGCACGGACACTTAAACAAATAAAAGTGGTCGATATTAATGCAGGTAAACAGTACGATTGCTGTGCTAACGCTAAGAGGGCTCAAAGGGACCCATGGCTGCTGCTTGGGATTGATTGACAGCGAGACGGGTAGGTCGCTCTCATTGTCAGATTGAGGGGAAATGCTTGAAAGATTCAGACAGAAGGATTGCTCCCTATCAAATCCCTTTTAAAAATGGATGATTCGTCTAAATGACCCAAGAGGCCATCTGCCCCAGCCAGACCCCCCCCATCAGAAGATGTTTATACTCAATATCCTTGCTTTTTTTCCTCCTCTCCAACCCTACTCATCCCCCACCCCTGCCTCATTCAATTCTGAAATTGTTTTGTTATGTGGTTGGCATAATAAGTTATGATCGATCTCTAGTGAATGTGTGTGTGTGTGTGTGTGTGTGTGTGTGTGTGTGTGTGTGTGTGTGTGTGTGTGTGTGTGTGTGTGTGTGTGTGCGTGTGCCTATGAGGCCTATATCTGGAGGCTGTCCATATTATATCTGCTAAGCACTCCATCTCAGATGGAAGACAAGAAGATAGAACGAGAAATATAACCTGATACTCTTGCCGTTGTGATAATTGAAGGATTCATGGTCTAATGGATGTGCAGTCTACAGCAGTGATGGGGCATTATAAGTAAGCAGCAGGTTTTTTTGTGGTGGTAGTGTTTTTTTTATATTCAAAGCAGCCGCTGAAATACAAATGCCTTTAGCTTCAAACTGCTATGCTGGATGTTTTCACCTTCCTTTGGGCTTTTTTGGAATGTTTGAGCACATATTTGTTTATTCAAGCAGTGTTGCACTTGAAGTTCGTGACATTGGATTGGTTCTGCAAGAATGCAATGCTGTATATCCCCAAACCTCATAATCACCAAGGTACAGCTTGCTTCTTTGCTGTATTAAAGCCTCAAAACTCCTGGCAGTCAATTAGGGGCCGCTGTGCATGTCAACGAAGCGAGGAGAGTTTGCTTGCTGATATTATGGCTAATTAGCTCAACTCAGCTCCCCCAAGACGGAGAGGGAGACACCGAGGCATTGTTGTGGTTTCACTGGCGATGCAGGCAGGATCTCTTAAGTCGTCACTGCATAATCCCCTCCTCAACATATCTTACAACTGAAAAGGGGGGGATTGTTTGTACTGCTGAGACTTGGCTGTTTGTAGACAGAGGCAAGCTGAGATGATTGAATTCCATAATTTCCCAGCGTACTTTATCTGTTTCAGGATTCTTAAGAAGCAGTAAAGACAGAAGATAGGAATTTAGCATAGAAATTCCTGGAACTGCCAAGAGTTTGTTGTCAGTTGCCATGCCAGCTACATAAAGCCAGTCAGTGCTTTAAAGTGTCCTGGTTATTGTCTGATATTTACAGTAAAGAGATTTCTTAGACATATTGCTTTTGTTTTCTCTCGACCAATTTTAATTTTAAATGTGTGCACGTGCAGCCGGGACACAAACGTATCGATGTTGCATTGCTGTAGTGGGATGAAAGCAGAGATCTGCTGTCTGGTTGTATGTCATCTGAACCTAAAGTGAAAACATTCCCAGTGGACTCAAACAGATCATCTAAAACACGTGTACCCTCTAGTGACAAACACTGTCATCTCAGCCCAAACACTCCCACTTCTTATGTTAGTTTAATTATTAATATATCTTAAATGGGGACCATCTTGGTTTAAAAAATGTAGTTGCTCGTAGTCAATAAATGTAATAATCCACCAAGAGAGTAAACTGAGGTTTAACAGTAATTAGGTTATTGCATTGCATTTGAACAGGTTCTTCGAATCCCTGCCTTAACCCATTTGGTTTCTTGTTTGTATATAAACGTAATACGTCTCCATCTGTCATGATCCTTGGGTTTTTTGGAATAGTTTGTTATTTTTATTTTAAAGTTTACTCCTAATGTGTCATGTTTGGTCTTACTGTTTTCTTTCTTGAGTTTTGATTATCTGCCCTGACCTGCTCTGATCAGTTTCACCTGTCCCTCATTAGTCCTGCTCTTACCTCAGTAGCAGCTCACCTGTTCTCACTTCTCTTGTAAGTCAGTAGCTATTTATACCACCTTAGTTCCTTTGTTCTTTGTTGGGTCGCCCTTTGTTGTCACCTGGAGTTTTGTTCCCTTGTAACCTGCCTGCTGTTCCTACCTGCTTTTTGGACTCTTGGCTTGTAAGCTTTTTGCTTTAAGTATTTTCTTTGTATCTGCACGTCTGATTCTTCACTTGGCCTATGCTGCTCACAGCATCGTGACACCAGTGGCGTCGCCGGGTAATTTTGCCAGGGCTTGAGTCCGAAATGTTTTGAGTTTAGCCCCATGATTTTAAATGTAAGCCTGTGAAGATCAACAAAAAACATGATATTTGTGAATCGATGTGTTCCAGTCGATGTGTCCTTGGGCAAGACACTTAACCCCAAGTTGCTCCTGAAGGCCATCGGTGTGGACTGGATGTTGCATGAATGTTAGTTAGAGTCTGATGGTGGCACCTTGCATGGTAGCCTGTCATCAGTGTGTGAATGGGTGAATGATATGTAATATACTACTGACTGTAAGTCGCTTTGGATAAAAGCGTCTGCTAAATGACTGTAATGTAATGTGAATGTGCAATATTGTTTGTGTGTGTACTTCCTGTCTACCTATCTACCACTATCTTCCACAAGCTACTATCTTTACAGCTGTGAGTACTTACAAAAGCCATGTTTGTAGTTGTGTTCAAAGTAGGGATGTTTGGATTAACCGATTTTTCCATAACCACGCTTGTATAACATAGAAGTTTTAATACCGTAAGAATTTAAGACACTATGATATCTATGGCGTCCTGATTCCAACAGGCGGTGAAATCTCCATTTGCACGAGTCATGTTACACAGTAATGTTGTTGCCTGATATCAGACAGAATGGTCAACTCAGGGATAATCAATTTCTGTTAAACAATCACTGGAGACTAACGTATCCGCCATAATCTAACATAATTTCAAATTGATAGGTGTTGTGTTGCCATGACAACATACTTTGTGCCAGTGTTTTAAGAGTGGCGCTGAGCAAGTTAAAAGAGAAAACAGAACTATTCTATGGCCATTGGTGATATTGAGAAGACACTCAGTATATGTTAAATACATTTGTCAATCATAGGGGGATATCAAATTCAAAACTATTATTCTGCAGCTCAAATGCAGAAGAGAGGCCATTGAGTTATGATTTAGAGATATTGGGGTGATTCTTCTATATAGACCTAGGGAGGATGTGTGAAAATGTTTTGGATTGCTGGGTTCCAAGATTTACAATGTATTGTAAAGAGGTGACAGTCTGAGCCTAACATTATGATTACAGACCCAAATGATGAAGGCTCGAGAAAAGTAGAGAAAAGGGACCGTGATAGGCAGCCGCCATGGAAAAGAAGCTGTCCCAGAGTCTCACCCATCATCTCTTAGCAGTACACCAGAGGTAAATAATGATTTTTTTTCCAGACATCAAAACAGAATACATTTTACGAGCTAGTCCAGCTGGCGACTTTCATTGGAAAAAAGTTTGCAACACTGTGCTGTGTTTTTCAGACACTTTTTTAAAAATCTAGCGTACTATTTTTATAACATTAATCCTAGCTTTACCAGGAGGATGTGAATGTTATTATTTTTGTAGGCATCTGGTCATAAACCAAAGTTTTGGACCAAGTGAGCTAGAGGAAAAGTCAGGGGATCACCAAAGTTAATTCAGCACACCCTTAGGGGTTTTATCCAATAGTTGTGGACACATTTCACTCGAATCCAGAAAATTCAACCTCATGTTGGTACTATAGAAAAAGTCAGGGGATCACCAAAGTCAGCAGGATTCTTTTTCTGGGGACCACGAATGTCTGGACCAAATGTCATGACATTGCTGCTGAGATAGATAGTGGTCTAGACTTAAGTGGTGGATTGACTGACCAACCAACACACGCCACTAGCAAGACAAAGAAAAAACTATTTTCCAACAAAATGTGGAGTTTTGCAAAATCATCCAACTTCAACGCTGTTTGGCAAGTTATATTGTTACATCCAAACTAACTTACTTCTTTTCACCTCAAATGAAGGCAAGGCTGTAAAACAGTTACTAATATATACATATCCAGAGGGAAAGTCAGATTAGATCACAATATATCTTCTCCAGATTTTCAGGTTGAGACAATCAAATATGTCTCACAGCAATAGTCTTCCTCCATGGTCTCTCAGTTCATGCATTTCAGATGTCAGTCTTCTTCATAATCTCTCTGTTCACGTCTGTATAAGAGACAGTCAATTAGTATAGATTGGTGGCAGTGAATAAACTTTGATTACAAATAAAGCCACAGGATGGCTGTTGGATCCCAAGTCCTTCTGTTTGCTGCCAGCCACTTATCACAACCACACTGCGGGAGAAAGTATGATTGAAGGAAGCTCCAGTCTTCTGTCTTGGTACATCTGATAAAGAGAGCAAGAGAGGAAAAAAAAATTCTTAAATTGATATTGAAAATCATTATTTTCACACATGTAAAAAAAAAAGTCGCACAAGATTGCTGGCGTGTATGCCAAATGTGTCATCTGCAATATTAATCAAAAGGTTACAATTTTCTGTATGCTGATATCAGATCAGTGATATGGTGTGGTTCAGAGAGGGGAGCGAGAGAGAGATGAAAAAAAAAAAACTTTGAAAGGGTGAACAGAAGATGATGAAACGTGGCTGACACACTGTAGTTTTGGTTGGCTGAGTGGGATGAGGGGAGGGTGAGGGATAGAGTACTAAGACACAGGTAGACAGAGGGTTGTTATGTGTGGAACGGATGAAGAAATATACAAAAACACACACGCATTCGGTCACTAGAGTTAATACCAACTCTGTGGTAGGGATGGCCTTGAGGACGCAAATAGGCATCTTTTCCAATTAAACACACAATTACCAAACCGCACGCACGCTTGCACATAAAGCACACCATTCTGCACCGCTGGTGTCACCACTAACCGACCACAGCAATCACTTTTTCCCCCTCAGTGCTCCCTACTCCTTCTAAACACGGTGTGAGTGGACACACCTCAGCGTGCCCGAGCATGTGTGTGTGATTACCACAATAGTAACAATCAACAAGGGGGCGATCCATCAGCTGTCAGTCCTGCTGTGAAGTTTTAATTAATTACATGGAGAAAGACAAGGTCAACACTGCACACCAGTGGACTGCTAGCCTTGCCTCTCTACAGGGGATCAATAGGGCTTTACACGCGCCTGTAGACTTCTATACAGAGAGTTATTAAGGAAGTGGGACCGGGCCTATTGTGTCTCCAGCAAGCCTTGTCAGAGCGAACAGGCGTAAAGGATGTCTGCTTGGTTTAAGTTCACAGTAGGGGAGATAGTGAATGGGGTTTAATGGAGCTAATGGATAAGGGAAGGTTGGAGTGTTGAAGAAGAGACAGACAGGAGAAGAAGAGTTACAAGAGATGGGCTAATGTAGTGTGGCGCATGCAGAGAGGCAGTTTGTTTGGGGCGAGTTTGTAGGAGTTCACTTTAGTGCCGGCATACAAGAGTGAAGACTGCGCACACACATGCTGCTTTTTTTTCGTTCTGCACAATATCCAGTGTAGAAAGTGTACAAAAGATAAACAGTTTTTTAGCATTTGTTCCATGGCTGTGCATCATTGTCGAGGGCATGTCACTGCACCACAACATTTCTGGCGGACATCTCTGGTGTGTGCCCTCTGCCTTCCTCATCAGGCAACCTGGGAGGATCGTTAAACAAGCATGAAGCACTTGTGGAGAGGGATTAAAACATTCAATTTTATTATGAAGTGCAACGGTGTGAAAACACTCGAGACACTGTACAATGGCGAGCATCGCAAACACCGAGCGAGAGGGGAGAGTGTGAAAGGACGGTAGTAAGGGAAGCAGGATTGAAGGGGTGATGCATTATTCATCCCGGTAAAGCACACAGCTCATTGATTGAATGGAAATACGATTCTTGTCTTTAGATCTCTCAAGACAAAGGCCTTATTTCTCGCCATATGTCACTGTCTGACCGGATAATGTTCTGACTGACAGGGAGAGACAGTAAATGCCATCCCAGTGTATACGGTGCTTGGCCTGTAATGGGATAGCAACGTTTTTGTTGTTAAGTCCATTTCATGAGCACTTACTCCAGAGAGTTCACATGTAACTTCATCTCTTTTTGCAGAACGAATTAAAAAAATATATATACACAGCACATGATACCTGTTATTGCTATAATGCACACAATTGGTAAGCCAGCAGTTTAGTCATGTTCTTTTTTTAAATGCTACATCTATGACTCAGAGAAAAAGACAGAGTTCCAGGATTCATATTTTATTTTAGGGTACAGCTATTATCTTTCCAGACAAGGACTTAGATGCCCTTTCATTTTTTGAAAGGTCCAATGATATGTTTAAATTTCTGCTATCAGTCACTTTGTGGGCTGTTACACAATCACACTCACTGTGTACAGACAGCTCAAATTGGTTTGAATTAATGCAGTACCGGATCTGTCTGGTTTGCATGAGTGCAGTTGTGAAAAAAGGCCCCCTGGGCTTTTATGAAGGGTTTTCAATCTTCCTTCACAAAAGGAAGATTGTTTAGTAGCATCTACTTGTATACAGTTTTTTAAGATAAGGGTTTTTTAAAATCTGACACTCTGGTTCCCCCTCAGACAAAATTAGAACAATCGTGACCATTCGGGTATATACTGACCCTCATACTTGTATTTGGTAGAATTACAGTTCCAATACTTGTTTGGAGTTTTAACAGGAAGTTTAATTTATCCATGGAGTTAGTCAACTTGAGCCCCGTTGTTTTTAACCCTATAATTTATTACATTTTGGCAAATTGGCACCATTAAAAGTATGCCAAAATTAGCGATTAGAAGTTCCTGTTTGCAGGTACCCATGGATGTACAGACTACCACTGGGTTGATATTGAAGAAAGCTTAAAAACTCTCAGCCAAGAGCCAGTTTTTCACACATTTATCGTCGGCAAAATTGTATATGTTGCTAATGGCATATTACATAACTTCTGACATTATTCAAGTTTGTATCACGCTTTTTGAATTAATCTATGAATGTATGTTGTTTTAGCTTTTTTTGCTATAAATTGCCACTATAGATATTTAGTTATTTACCGTAATGCAGTTTTTCATTGCACAAGGCAAAAAAAGGGTTTGAAAGAGGTAAGCTACTGAAAATGCTGTCAATACTACTGAAGTTTTTGAGTGTGTTTTATAGCATATGCATTTTCCCAGGGTGTCATGGCGAGAGGGACAGACGTGAAGCAAAGATACTGCATTGGGTGAAAGGTACAGGTGCTTTAAAACAACAGGAATTTAGCTATTGTAGCTTGGACTATATCCAGCTGACACTGTCAGCAGTCAGAGCAGTGGCTGTGACACAGCTCATTGAGGCAATTAAGGTACAAAACCCTTTGCGGCCCTGATTGCCATTAGGGTCAAAAGTCAAGCTCCTTCTTGGAGTCATAACTCACTCTAGTGACCGTTTACCATGCTCCAATTTCCTAGGCCACTTAGTCTGCACTGAGTTCTGACTGGCATTCAGTCATTTAAAACCTTTTTGTGAACACTCAATGTACTCACAGGGAACCAATGTACCCATTATAACGTGACAGCAAGTGATTTCCATCAAAGTTACTTCTGGTTAAACCCCCCCCCCGATATGTCACTGCATTGTGGCAAAAGTGAGCATTTAACTAAAGTAATTTTAATGCATGAGAGAACACCTTGGAAACTTTAGGCTAGGTCACGGATTTGTCTGTATTGGGAAAAAAAGAAGGCATGATGATTTAAATGGTTTATTCCGGCATGAAGTTTTTGAACATGAAGGATTATATTCTGTTACGACGGTTATGGGGAAAGTGTGTTTCGTCTGTTTCAATATTGGCAGATCCAGTGAGATGTTTGGCTCCGGGGGGCTTAGCTAGTCTGAGAAGCACTAAAGCGAGAACAGCCGGGGGGCGACGCTCAAGTGTCTGTCTATTTATTGCAGACAGAAATGCACACACACACACACAGATGGATACACTTCATCTCTTTCCTACAAAAAAACACACACACACACATAAAGCAGGTGGACACACTCGACACCAGTCATACAATCACACCAGCTCGCTAAGGCGAATCAGACCTATACATCTAGGTGGAGTGATTTCTCTTTTTTTTTAACCCCTTAAGGTCTGGAGTTGAGAAATACCTCAATCCTTTCCCCTCTTCCCTTTACATAGCCCCAAGGCTTTCATGAAACAAGGCTTAACCCTTCCACAACAAAACACACTTAACTGTGTTTCCAATATCACTCTTTTTCCTCCGGTTACCCAACATGGCCCAAGGCGGTCGATGCAAAAGCAATGGGTTTCTTTTGATTCTTCCGTGAGTTCATCCTCAGGTGGGTGTAATTCTCTGGGTGGCAATGACTTCTGAAAGTGGCGTAAAAGGTGAAGATGTAGGTGAGAGTTGGGGAATGAATGATGGGCTCAGGATATATCAAGTTGCAGGTTAGATTTGGAGGCATAGTGCTGGTGATTTGCAGTCTGAAAAGATGGAGCTGAAAATCTAAAGATTTGAGTGAAGTGGAATGGAAAAAGATCAAGGTTCCAGATTTTGGTGAGTGTCAAAGCCTCAGTGTACTTGAGACACAGCTTGGATTACAGGTGTGGAGACTTTGAAACCCTGTTGTAACACGGACACAGGCTCCATCAGATAAAGCAGTGACCCCTAAGAACACGATTAAAAACATTGCTTCTTCTGCTTAGAAATGAAACAGTCCCAGCAGAATGTGGCAGCTCGCTCCCATCTCAGTGAAAGGACTGCAATTGGCAAAATGAGAGGTCTGTAACACTGTGGTGCTATCTCGTCCCCCAACTGCTAAATGAGTATGTGGTTGGGTTGGCGGTACATGACAGAACCTGCTATTCAAAGGTTATTTCAGCCTGGTAATCTCTCTGGTTTAAGATGCACTTGAATGGTTTTGATAACTCCTGATCATCTATCTGTCTTTTTTTTCTCACCAACTGTGAGATTGTTAACAGGATTTTTCACTTTCTCTTGTTCGCAGAAGTATCACAGTAACGTGTCGCTCTAGACAAAATGTCACTTCAAACTGAGAGAGCTTGGAAAAGGTGTGTGCAAAAGCTAAGGCTGTCTCCACAATAATATACAGCGGGTAAAATAAATATTGAACACGTCACCATTTTTCTCAGTAAATATATTTCTAAAGGTGCTATTGACATGAAATTTTCACCAGATGTCGGTAACAACCCAAGTAATCCATACATACAAGGAAAACAAAACAAATAAGTTCAGAAATTAAGTGATGTGTAATTTAACGTTTTCTGATTTAACGTCCCTATTGGTAGAATGATCATTTGTCTGTTCCTTCCAAAACTATTACAAATCACTGTATAAAAAATAAATCCATTTTATGATAGGACAATGTTTTGGTTAAGGTTTGGTTAAGTTTAGACACACAAACTATTAACTATCATTCACAATCTTACAGTGATTACCACTTGGTTAAGGTTAGGGAACGTACATGGTTTTAGTAAAACAAACCAAAGACCATAGTTGATGGAGGGGATTATAAAGCATGAGACTTGGACACAGGAGACTGCTGTTTACATCCCACAAACAAATAATTATTTATTTTGACCATTACCAAGATCTTTCCCTAACCCTTCTTTCAACCATGAGAATGGAAGTTTCCAAATCCATTTTTCTACCCAAACCACAATCATCCCCTAACTTTAACCAAATTGTGCCTAAACCTTACGAAACCAGAGCACAGAAGTCACACTCGCAATACTGTTTAAGTAGTATTTTGGAGGGCGATTGTGAGTATTTTGTCATGAAGAGGACTTGTTGGAAGAGTGAATCTTTGTGCATGATGGAATAACCAGCATCATCATGGCCATTTTACCCGGACATTTAAACAAAACACAGCTGGCAAATAAACAAGCTGTGTTCATCACTGTGATTCAATCACAGTCATTGAAAGTGAGTTTAAAAGTATGAGCTTTGGCTACAGCGGGCTGACTGGGAAAGAAACTGTTAACTGACAGAGGCGATGAGAACCTGATTATCTCTTTCATGTTGTGCTCTTTGTTCCTTTTAAACTCAATTAATCTGCACTGCTTTGTATCCTCTGCACTGGGCACTGTTCAGCTCCCAGCCAAGTATCAAAAGTATCAAAAGCTGAATGCTTTCCAAATAAATTAAAAGTGATACAGATAAAATACACCAGGCACAGGTCTTTGACACAGTGAATCAGACCACTCTGACTGATTGTATTTGATTGGTTTGTTAGTCTGTTGGCTGAGCAGCTTCTGTTGCTGAGAAAAGAGGCACATCAGTCCAAAGCAATGCCGGCAACAACGGCGCTGTAAATCAGCACGGCCTGACATGCCGGCTAAAAAAGCAGCTTCGAGGTCCAGGAGGACCGGGATAAAAGAATTGCACATACACCATTATAAAAGGAAAACACTCTCTATCTCCGAGAAACAAAAGAGACCAGCCTAACAAATGCATTTATGTAATACACCGACTTGTGTCACTTCCTATCCACACATTGCCTCCATTTGTCATGCATTTTATTAACAAGCATACATTAATTGGAAACAAACAATGTTTAAACAATTCCCTAAGATGACTGGTGTGAAATAAATCGCTTCCTTTGAATTCCTTTATCTAAAAACCTCACAAACAGCAACCACGTTGCAATGTTGCTCCATTGAATTAACCAGCACATCGAGATGAATCAGTGTTGTTGCCACTTCGCACCCTTTTGCTTTCCTTTCTCTCCCATCTCAACTCATCTCTCCTTTCATCAGGAGCAGATGTTGAGGTCCACTTGACAGATAAACAGCGTCTCTCATTGAATAAAACAGCCCCCTTCACTGTCACTTTGAATGGTCATGATCATGTTTTATTCCTACTGTCACAAGCAGTTGTCTCCTTAGCAGAGCCCATTAAAGACGACAGTGATGGTTGGTTCTTACATGCTAGCCAGAAATTAAAGAAAGCAGTTCAGAGCATACAGCAAACTGTGTCTATCCCCTGATATGTGCTGCATGTTTGTAATCTAACCACACACACCAGCTTCGAGCTACAGTAGGAATGTGTGTGAAAGAAAGTGAACAAATGATGTATTTCACCTAACATTTTATGTCATAATAAGATTTTTACATTCACGTTGTTTACTGCTGTGTAAAGCATTGTGCAGCCCAGTCATCAGAGAAACATTCTGGCATTTTATTTTTCTGCAAACAACAGATACATTGAATGTGGACGTATTTGCAATTGGTAAAAGCAAGTGACTTAGTAGAGTGAGTGACCTGCAATCGTTGACTTTACGCTTGTTATGTAACGTTGTTACACTAGTTAAGTAACGTTCGAAAGAGATTACGCTAAGGGCAGTTGTTAGTTATTTGCGATTGTTATGTGAAGTTGTTACCTTATTATTTTAACACCAACCATGATCTTAACATTTACCGAGAAGTATTGTCGCCTAAACCCTACCAATCATTTCACAACGTTAACCAAGTGGCATTTTGGGTTAAAGCAAACTGTGTCAAATGTATTCATGAAAGTTTTTTTTGATTCCAGAAACATCGACTTTCAACTGATCACCCAGTTTGCACAAATTTCTCAAATTTTTTTCAAGCTCTTGAATCAAAGCTACATTATTTTCAACTGAAAGATGTAAATAAGAAACAGATTGCACAGAGCAACTGACTGATGCTTTAAAAAACTGCGACTCTTTATTTGCAAACATATTATTGATAGCATACATCTTTATGCCAATAAATCACGCCAAGATAATCTATATCTGGGTATGAATGTTGAATGAGGCCTCCATTCACAGTCACTGTAGAGAGCAGGTCACTTGTGTTGATGAGAGACATTATTGGAGTGGTTGGCTGTATGCTTTGCTGTATTGCCTGAAGTCAGCTTCAGGGTTAGTATTTCAAAAGCAAGACAGCAATTAACAATTTCTAAATCAAAATTCCTATTGCAACGACTGTTAGTTGACTATTAAAGCATTAAAGATAAGACCTGAGGTTGTATACCATAACAAGGTCTAGTGTTTTCGCCCAACTCCTCTTTTGTCCAATTAAATATCACAAGCTGCTGTTAACTGCCAACGAGAAAACATGATGAGCTGCATACGATCTGAAATGTTGATTAAATGTATGTATGTATGTATGTATGTGTGTGTGTGTGTGTGTGTGTGTGTGTGTGTGTGTGTGTGTGTGTGTGTGTGTGTGTGTGTGTGTGTGTGTGTGTGTGTGTGTGTGTATGTATTAGAATGACATGAATGAAAGTTTGTCACAAATATTTTCCTGATGAGGAGCTCCTTCAAATTGAAGAGTGGAAGAGAGAGGGAAGACAGGCAGAGGAAAGTGAACAAGCTGTTGCTTAGTGTTCCTGTAATGCTGTGATTCTATGACCACAGAGGAAGAATTCTGTGAAGAGAGGGACCTACTGCCATTTCATATTCAGATTTCAGCTGGATCCGGACACAATTACAGACAGACTGGATGAAGCAAAAGCTAAATAAAACGTTTTTTATTTCTCTGTAGGGTCCCTTCAATATTTTAGTCAGACATTTATTAACAATAATAACAATCTGAGCCTGTTAGTGGAAAAGAACAGTTCCAGTTTCAGGGTTCTCCCTCAATTTTGGACTGATTTCAAAAAGCGTTGCCCCTGTTAGCCACCAAGTTACAAAAACATGGGAAAGTAGGGTCCAGGTTGGAAAAAATGAAAGTTACCCTTTAACGTCGGACCGATTTTGAGGCCTGTTTCTTCAAATTTGTAACATGCAAGCTGAGATTTTCAACATAAGATAATTTCTTCTTGTGTCCATTTTGACATGTTCAATAAGCAAAAACAAAATTTGAAACCCATGCATGAGCGTTCTGACTGTAGGAACGGGATCCTGGCACCATTTGCGATATGTTTAGGTAGTTCCCGCAAATCGTTTTTGTGAAATGGGCCTCAGGGTACTTGGTCAACAGGAACCAGATCACAAATGGGACCATCCACTGTTACCCAACCCTACTCACATTTAGAGTTTCATGTATTTTATTCTAACAAACATGTAGTGAGACAAGGCACGATACAGCTGGAAGTTGCATAATCAAATATCAGGAATGAGACAATATTTATTTTATTTTCTTATGTTATCATTTCAATCTAAAACATATATTTTTAGCATAAACAATATAAGATGTAAAAATGTAGCGGTAAGAACAAATATTTTGTCAATGTGCCCCGAATGGATATACCAGTAGCTTCAACGCTGCAGCAGTTTGTTTGCTTTTTTGAGCACTGCAGGTGTTTGCAACTTGCCATTAATGGGATACAATGAGGCAAACCAGTCACAAAGTGTTTCACTTGTGTCACAGATACGCTATTGTTTGCTTGCTGTGTTTGATTTCCGTTTGATATCACAGGCATAAATACATATGAAAATCAATTGCCATAGCTTTCTCTTCAGTGTTTTTAGAAACAGGCACCTGCTGACTTTTGCGAAATCCAGGAACATTTACATACAGTATGAAATATGTGTTTACCAACTTTTCCTAATTGAAAATAAATGCCTGTTTCAATCCTGTGCCTACGAACATTACTGACATAAACAAACCCGTAAGCACATAAAAGCTCTACTTTCATTCATTTCTCGTCTTAGCCTGTGAGCTGAGCAATCTGTCAATCTCTATCAATGTGAAAGTGTCATCTAGTTTTAGATGCTGTTTTAAATAAAGGTGGTGCCTCGACCCCTTTGTTTACATTTGGACCAAGCATTGTGTCTTCAAAGAAACAAGGCCATTTATGTTTAATGGAACTGCATGTTCTAAACAGATGTGGAAGAAAGAGCAATCATGATTAGTGCCGAGCCAGCCATTAACGTGATTGCAATTCAAATCATGCACAGACTCATTCTGCTTTTGTTTTTAGCTCTCTTAAGAGCAAATCTTCTCAATCATCCAGCTCAATTATACGCTGATTGTTAGTTGGGCTTATATCCTCCGCATGTGTTGCTCATGATGTGAAATCACATGACCCAAGCCTAATTGTATTGCACTGGCATGCCAGCATTG
Organism: Anoplopoma fimbria; assembly: GCF_027596085.1. NCBI lineage: Eukaryota > Metazoa > Chordata > Actinopteri > Perciformes > Anoplopomatidae > Anoplopoma > Anoplopoma fimbria. The sequence goes on along the minus strand of NC_072457.1, from coordinate 29,526,545 downwards.
GTTGTGAGTGCTTCTCCCTGAGAGAGAGAGGGAATTTTATTTAGATAAACCAGTGACAACTGCACCATCACAGCAGCAGGTTTGCTTGTTTTAATCGTCCAATCAGAGCCGTGGTGAGGGAAGTGTTACTAATTTAAAATGCAATATGAGCCCCATTTGCATGTAGGGGATAATTTTCAGTTTCATAAACAAACAAACAGATATTAACAACAGTTTAAGACGGACTTTAACAACACAAAAGAGCATGAAACAATTACAATGGCAGATCTCGGTGATTGTGACGCCTTTATAGGATTACTATTAAACAAATAGCAGCAGTAGCTTAGATATTGTGGCAGTGATATTGTTACAGATGCTGTTATCAGAATTACATTTCCCATAAACACAGCTTCTCCCTTACGGGAGCTCTATATCAGAAAAAAACATAAATTATGTGGTGTGGATTGTTTAACAGGAAAAGAGAAAACTCATTAATTTAATCCTGGAAATCAACTGTGTATCTTACCTCAATAACAAAGGGCCGTAGCAAGGACTTTTTCAGATACTGAGAGCATTAGTCCAAGTCCCTCCAATACACCCATACTTACCTCTAGGATTATTTTTTAAAACATTACTTTGGATTTTTCAAATTATTTTCATTCAGATAACAGATCAAACTATGGTGTTTCCTCGCTCTCAGCTCCTTCAGAAGCCTCCTTGGTCCTCTTCTCCTGGAGTTGCAATAAAGGGAATGAAAGATCTTCCATGATGGCAGAGTGAAATGACAGAAACCATTTCCGGGTCAAGTGAGGAGAGAGGATGTGAGGAAGCAGAAGTTAGCATATTGAATAGCCCCTAATGTCATCATAAAACTGAATGCATTTAGTGCTAAATGAAGTGCACAGAGGGTAATGTTTCCTTCACAAAGTAAGTACCCTCCTTTGTGGTTGTGGTATATGGAGGGCGTTAAGTGTTAAGTGATCTGTGGGCTTGACAGGTTTGGAGCGGGAGACCTGAGGCGGCCAGTGTAAGGGCTGGAAAGACAGGCAGGCCATGGTGAACAGCCAGGAGGCAGGACCACTTTGGAGGCTGCCGTCGAAGCTGCAATCCCTCTGGAGTCCAATCTCACAGTCAAAATTTAGGATCAGGAAAAGCTGCTGGACCAAGTGGGAGGAGTTCAAGACCGTTTTCAGGCCACTGGAGTCCAGGACCGGATTCAGGCTCAAACCAAGTCTGAGGAAAGCCATTTAGGCGGGACCACATTTGAACACAGCAACAGAGACTTGAGGCCAGGGAGGACCGCGGCCCAGCAGGAACAGGAGGTTGCTGCAGCCAAACAGGAACAGTAGACGTGAAGCAGGTGTCGGCTCGACCCACGGCAGCAAATCTGAAACAGGTGTCGGCTGGACCTACGACACGGGAACTGGCAAGACTTTGGATATGGAGCTGGGCAGCAGAGACTCTGGGTCGCACGGCGGTTGGAGTGGAGGCTGGTTGCTAGCAGAGATGTGGGAGTGCAAACAAAGTCTTCTGCTCATTTAGGTAGCAATTACATCACCCCAGTCTTAGTGGCCAACTACTGGTGTCCGTAAAACGCCTGCCTTATCACTCTACTGGATAAATATGCCAAGTTGTTCTAGAGCCAAAGGAGGGTATAAGTTACCCACATGATATGGTTTCATATTGGGTCGATTGGTTCTGTCACAGTGATAGAGCAGCCAACAGAAAAGACCAAAACTCAGACAAGGCAGGCAGATTTTGCAGGTTAATGATTTAATTAACTTACAAGGCAGAGTCCAAAAACAGGAATGAACAACAGCAAAAAAAAATAAAACCTCAATTCAAAAAGGAAGTTAACAGGAAACAGTAAAAAGGAAAACATTTGGGGAACACTGGTCTAGAACATACACAAATACAAAAAACTAAGATGAAACCAATTGGTTGCTTAGTAATCCCATACATACACAGCTCCTCTGACATGAAAGCCTCCTTAAAAAGTTTGATATTTGTCTTCTGCATAGTTTTCTAGTTTTTCTGCTATTTTGAATATAAAACTAAAACTAAAAATTCCATGTCAACTGATCACTCTCTCTCTCTCTCTTCGTAAAGGGGGTTTGTTAAACATCAGATGCAGGGTTTGGGTTCATTGTTCAGAGGCAGGGGCAACGGAAGCTTCTTTACCAGTGCACAGTGATCAGACTGCCTTTGTTAAACAAAGAAAAAAACATCTTAGTCATTAAAGTTTACACTGTTAAATTAAACAGCACTTTCCCAAGATCTGCAGGCCAGTAAGCAATAAAACTCTTTCACAAAGTTTGTCCCTGTCTCCCTTATTAGGTTCACCTTTTGGTGCCATTGTTTCCAGGCCATCTTTGAAGTAATGTTGCCAATTTTCCCTCATCACTTTTTGTTGAGTCAAAATCGAAGTCATATCAAAACAAAATCAACTTATTAGAGGCTGTATCAAACCTGTCACCTACGCCATCCTTGATCCAATCACCCTCCGCTTGCTTTTTTGTCTTCCTGTCTTCTCAAAACAGCACTCATTCCCACTGGTATTCAGTATCTGCATATATTCATTTACTTTCTCCCTCGCTCTTGATTTTCTCTGAATAATCTCCCTCATTCTCCTCTTTCTCCTCTACCACCCACTGAATTACCTGCTAATAACTTAAAATGTGTTTGTCACTGTGGTGATACAGGGGGACGCTGCCCGTCCTATTACCCCTCCAACCTTACTTGGTTTATAACACCTCTTATTGAGTCTGATCAAAAGCCAATTGAATCCCAGTCAAATATTTGTATTTCCCCCTCGTCTGTTTGATTTAACTGCTGATTCTGTCAAGCCCGCCTTTGCTGCTACCTTCCTGAACCCTGCCACAGCTCACTGCCCTGCAATCTAGTTTCCAGATTTACTGTGTAACAGCACCTAATGACAAAGAGAGTCCCTGGATCCCCAAGTGGTGGATTCAATGCCAAGGCAGTCAAGGTTATTCAGGAATATAAAGTGGGCATTTGTTGGAACAATAGGCTTTATTGAATGAGTCTAAAACAATGTGCATAGTATACCAAAATACCAAGTGACAACGTACATGTGACAGATATTGCAATATACATGTAGAAAGATGTACTCGACGTAAAGCATGGAAAAAGTCGGGAGGCGTTTCAGGTCATTTCCTTTGTAAAAGCTTTTTGCATTTAGTCATTATTTTAACACATTCTGAAATATTGATGCAAATGACAAGAAAATTGGAACTGCAGAAATTCCCTGCTGTGCATATGAGAACACCCTTGCACAGAGCAACATGTTTGTATATGTATACTGTACCCTTGCTGTTTTTTCCCTACCGCTGCTCGAGAAAGCAGCAACATATTCCCACCACTATTTCGCAGGCCGAAATGAGTGTGCCTGAGTTTTGAATGGTCCTCATGTGTTTCCTTTACGAGTGTTGAGGCGGTGGTGCTACCCCCTGGCCAGCCGTATCACTGCTCTCTATTATACTTCGAACTGGAAGAGAAGGAGTGGGGTTATAGCTGTTAAAGCCTGCCTGTATCTGGTGTCACCTGATTCTCTTGCCTGTTGGAGTGTTGGCTGTGGCAATGTTCAAAGAACCCCCAGGGAATACCGCACACACACACACACACACACACACACACACACACACACACACACACACACACACACACACACACACACACACACACACACACACACACACCCAAGCACACATTGCACATAGAGGCTGACTCATACTGTATGTAGGGCAAGACCTTGTTCTTTTCTTTACATCTAAGGAGTCACCATTCCCATATCGCTTGTACAATCTGGAATATTTCTCTTTTGAATCTGCTTTCTATGTGATGCTTGCATTTGCGTTGTTGCTTTTTCCTATCCAACTATCCAACGCTTTTTGTGCCATTACTTCTCTTGCCCATACCACCATGCCAGCCATAGAGAGAATCTGAACCCGGCGTAACTGGCAGCCTCTTCATGGCTGGGGCGCAAAGGAAAGCTATCTTTTACCAAGCCCTGTAGCGGAGCAAACTGCAGGTGTTCCCACATCCTGACATCAAAGTTGCAGCAGAACTCCACTACTCCCCTACTGCTTTCGTCAGATAGTGGGGGTGTAGGGCGCTGGCTGATTGTTTAAGAGGCAGCTGTGAATGTGTACCCAGTGCCATGATCCCATCCCCAACCATCCTGCTGAAGCATGAAGCTAATACACCCATCTACAGGCTGCTTTGCACCCTGAGCTACCTAACAGCAATGGTTGGAATACTAACAGATGTCTCACTTGGTAGCTTGTCTAACATAAAAGATGTATGGAAGTGAACTGTTCCACTGGAGACGCAACTGAGGACATTGACACAGTTATGGATGTAACTGAAAGCAGTTGCATGAAACTGTATGCCTCCTTCAGTTCCTTTTTCCAAGATAGCGGCAGTGTTTCCCTGAGAGGGTCAAAGATTTTTGTTCAGTTTGGCACTAGTTCACTTCTTCAGAACCGAAGATCTTTGCTGATCTTTCTGTTACACTTTGCGTTTCCAAAATGCAAACACATTCATTGTTACACTATTGAAATACCAGGTTATCAGAGTGCTCGTCTACCAGGACGACCTCATCTATTCTGTCTAATGATGACAGAAGGTGGGATGTGGGCCAAAAGTGAGGCTCGCCACATCAACCGACCCAAAGTTATGAAAGTATTGACACTACTGGAGGTGTCCCCCCATTCTCAGAGCCGCAGCTTGTAGAAAGAAACGACAGGATAATGAATCAGAATTTCTAGATTTGATGCAGCTGACACGCAGCAGAGTTCAGGCAGAAGTGTGGTTGTGCTAATCTGTTAACATGGCTGTCATAAAATATAGCAGGGGTGGCCAACGGTGGGACACAAATATATGGCTTTCATTCTAACTGATCCCCGTGCAGTGGAGCTCACGTGAGTTTTTTCCCCTATGATAGAGGGATGCTAATCAGTGGGTGGAGCCATAGGTTGTCATGAAAACCTGCAGATGTTTGGCTTGATATGCCACATGTTTGGTCACCCTTGCAATGCATTGTAGTCCATGGTGACCAATCCATATGGTTTTAAGATGGTGCCTTGGGTGTAGATTGTCACGGACACAGCAGGAGGCTCAGGTATCAGGCTTCACCCTTAATCTCATAAAGCAGCCTATACTCCACTAGTCTCTGAACTTCAGTGGATGCAGTGTTTAGTTACACTATGCAGGGCTCATATTTAGGGCTTATCGTTGGTTTGCTGGCTTAGTGTGCATTATTCAAATATTCAGCGTGTAAACCTGCAAGCTGGCGAGTTAAAACCTATAAAGCCCTGTTAGAGCAAGACGCCTGTGTTCATTCAAGTAGAATTATAATACCTGATCATCGTTCATTAGCAAACCAGTACAATGTCAGGGATTGGGATTCCCCATTATCTTACTGGACATGCAGGTAAACATTTCTAGGAACTATCACAATATGATTTCCATAAAACCTTAAATGATTGCCTAAGTCTATCTTGGTATACAGCCGTTGTGAATTGGGAACATTTAAAGTGTTGCAGCTACTTGTAAGTGTTATCAGTGGCCTGTATTGTTAACTTGGCTATGAATTGAATCTTTTATTATTGTAACTATATTTTTCACATTCCTCACTAAAATGGGGCGGGGGGAAGTGACATGACGGCGAGTATGGAGGGCACAGGCAGGGTAAGCAGTCGGCGTTTAGCAAGCACAAAGAGCAGGATTTCCAGGCAACTGTATAGCAAAGGATCAGAATGGAACTTTGTGGATTATATATCGGGGAACTTCACTGGACTTCACTGGAAAAGACCCACCAGCTAAATGGACTGTGGTGAGATAGCGTGGGTTCTACGGATTACTGAACAGCAGCGTCTTGCCACTCTTCCACCTGTTGATAATAATATTTTTGGTCTCGGGGCATTTATTTATCATTGAACTATTTAAGTTGAATTAAGGAACTTTGGGACTAATGGGTATCTCGGTTTGGGGTATAATTTGGGAATGTTAAACTTGTTTATTGTGTTGGATTTTAAGTGGTAGCCTCACAGCTTATGTTCGCTGTACGCCGATCAGGTCGGACATGAATTAATTTGATTTTCTGACATTATAGTGAGATAAAGGGACAACACTTCAAACAGTCAGTCAGATTGCAGTTTCTGTCTACACCAGGTATAAAATCCGCCCATTCCCTTTTTTTTAGCATATGTACGTTTCCCATTAGGGTTTCCTAGTAAGGTGAACTGTTACAAACCAACAGCACAAGAGGGAATTCAGTGGATGGAGAGATCCACCATTAGCTGTTCTCTAGGTCAGCTTCAGTCTAGCCCAATCAATTTTGTGAGGCAGTCATCAAACTACATACCAATAACATTACAAATACCAAACCACATTCATCAATATGTCCATAACATATGTTATTTTTAAAATGTATCCTATTCACTACTTTGTTCCTACTGTACATAGTAAGTGAAGTGAAAATAGCATCAGCATAGTGTCCCAGCAGGCATAGCTCTCTGTTGAGAAATGCACATCCCCGACCTATTCGGTACCACCCTTGATGCACTAAACTAGGCTTTCCTATTCTACTTTGATTGTTAACATTAAACTGCAGCTTTTGCACCTCCCAGAAGGTATCCACAGGGTCTCAGGACCCTTCCTACCCCTTTTTTTCAGCCACCCCTCTTGTTTTAATCCCTCACATTCTAAATGCACAGAGAAGGTAATTATCAACCATCAAGGTACACGGATCGGCTCAATTACACCATTAACATGTCACCCTGGCCGCGCGTATGGAGTTAGTCCCTGCCAATAGTGAGTTGGTACCTGAGCACTAATGAGTAGCTAGGTAATTAGAGGTTGTCTTGATCCTATTTTACTCACAAGCAAACACACACAAATGCAACACATCTGAGTGTAGGCCTGTGTCTCTCTCTCACTCTTTCTCTCAGCCTGAAAAGGAGGACTAGCCATATGCCACAGCAATTGTGAAGTGTTAATGCAGTGGGCAATATGCTTTAATGAACCTGGTTCTGCGATGGAAAGTGGAAGAGGAGTGCTTATGACATTTAAAGAAAATTAGTAATTAACGTCAAAGTTTCTGGAGGTGCGAGGGTCACTGGCGTTGGGGGACATGTCAGTGTATTAGCCAGTGGTTAACTAGAGTGAGTGCAGGTGTGGAGATGTGAAACCTTGATGATTTGAAATTATGCTAAACAACTACAGCATCAGGACAAAAAATCTAAATGTTTTTTCTATTGAATTTCAGTTAATTATATCACAGTTTTCATATGGGACCTGGGAACTGGCACTGAGACTTGCATCTTACTCTTGCAAGTACAGGGTGTTTCACTTACATACACGCCTGCTTCTAGACCTTATCTTTTCACAGGAAAATTGCCACCCTCCCGATATCATAACAGCTTGACTGTGATATCACACGCAGCTCCTGGCCCTGGTGTGTCATTAGAGGTGGAAAAAAAGGAGCTCTGTTACTTAACGTTAAGTGTCATATTCTCTACAGTGGCTTATACTTGTCACTTTACTTTTTTATCACGCTCATTTTTTCGGACTGTAAAATATGGAATGATAGAGTGTGAAATTCATTTGTTATGCCTGTCACTGGCATTCCCAGAGGCAGTGAGTATCAAATGGATGCAAGGACACAACAGTGTAAAATATACAAATAGCATCAAAACATATTGTGCTCAGTGTTACCCACAGGTGGTGCGACGAAAGCCCAGGCAGCCCCCTTCTATGTAGTAGGAGCTTCTGTGATACTGTCACACTACACTGAGTTGGATTCATCACTGGAGATCACTCTCTATAAAACCTAGTACGAGCGAAATGATTTGTGCGAAATATTGAAATATGGGAATGCTTGGCTGTGAAAGTGTTCCCTGTGGATAGGGAAGCAGAACTCAGTGGAGCATGCAATGACTAAAATCCAAAGAGATGCAAATCAAATACAGTAAAAATGTAAGTACTTATAAAATCAAAAGGATTCATTTACAATAAAATTGCCATGGGGACATTTGCACAGAATTTCATTCTAAGGAAGCTTACATGAACACTAGCAGTGGGAAATCCTTTACTTAAAGCTGCACCAATCAATATGTATATATTTACATGGCTCAAATAACTGTAGATAAATCTTACCCCAAACTGCCTTCCCTTTAACAACGGAACATTTTATTTTCTTTCAGGTTGTTTTTGGTGAAAAATATACTATTTTGATTGAGTCTCCTTGCTCTCATCAATGTCGAAAAGCTCTAAAAACTTAGAGCTTTTTTAGACACTGGCTGGCCTGCACCAAGCAGCAGAGATACAAAGATGGGGACTAACTGGTGGAGCATTTACAAGCTTAAGAGCCAGCTAAATACTGAGTTGATCAAGAGCGAAGTCCAAATGAGAGTGATTACTGGACATGCATTCATCAGGTGGATACAAACAGCACTCCAGCTGAATCCTAATGTTACCCACTGTCGGCTCGATGTGTAAATAAGCCAATGTTTGCTAACACGTTCACCATATCAATATATTTATGAGGTGACAATGTCAGTGTTGTGTTTTACAGATTGTAGTGCTACCCCAAGTGGCCAAAACAATTCAATTTATACAGGTTTATACCACAGTGTAAGAACTGTAATAAGCACAATATAAAACCTGGATTTATGGAAAGTGAAAGTCCTCATGAAGCAGAATGGCCCCTTCAAGAGTTGTATATTATTATGCCTTATTTGTGGTTGAGGTGGGACTAATTTTACTAGTCGCTGTATCTGCCAAATAATTGTAGTGCAGTAAATATAATTTATAAGCCGTATATGCATCTAATTGTATCAGGGAGTGATATGCATCAATCATTTGTTCTTTCTCATTTTTTTCTTCTTCAAACCAAACAATCACACTGTAATTGGGTACATTTATTTATGAGTCATCTTTGTTAAACTCTGAGGCTGTAAATGCTTCCTTCTTTGTAAACAGAGAGATTAATCTGACCAGCTATCTCCAGTCATATGAGAAGGGAACCTAAACTGCTGTGAATCACAGTGATTTAAAAACACGGGGCAGAGAGGCTTTTAATGCCACCCTTGCCCTCTTGTCAACTGACAAGATGACTAATTGCTATGCACACGTGCAGAGAAATACAACATCAACTGAAAAATGTGTTCACCATGAAACACACAATCACCTGCACTAACATAATCTCACACAGACATATATTTCCTCTGAAATTGTGATTGACAGAGCACACAAATGTCAGCGCTGACATTCTCCAACCCCTCCTTTAGATGTGTGTGCTCCTCATGCTCTGCAGTGGCTTAGTGTTTATGTGCAGACTGTGTGTGTGTGTGTGTGTTTTATACCATTTCCTTTCTGAGATTATGCATATGTGTGTATTCATACATATGCATGCGCCCGTGTCTATCACTGTCTTTGTCTCCATGCCCGTCTCTAGCTCCTCGCCCTCCGGATTCACCAGCCGTAATAACATTAGCCTCTCCATATGCTGCGGGGATGGGACAGATCTTAGCTGAGACGAAATGAGGGATGGGATAAATGAGGGGGAAAGAGGTCAGCGTTGTCAGAGGAGGATGAGGGTGTGAATATTGTCATGCGGAGAACACGTGGGAGTGGAACTTCGTAGCCGGAGATAAGGGATAAAAAGAGGAGTAGATGGGAAGCCAAGCGAGCGATTGTCAAGTACGGAGTCAGGGAGGCAGTGGCAGGTCTTAGCAGGAGCATGGCTAAGTGGAGGGGGCATGTCTTGGTGTCACTCAGTTTGAGTTGAGTTTAACTAGTCATACCCAGTGTACCATGTGAGTTTCAGGCTTAGGTTACAATGTCAGAAGATATATCTTCCTTTTTAAAGCCATTTTCTATCAGAATTCCACATGATATGTAACATCTTTTAAATTATTTTGGTGGATTCAAGTTATTTTAAGTTATTTAACACAACTATGTGTCAGGGTTACAGCCACCATATTGCCAGACTTTATGAGGTTATAGTGTCATTTGCATCAACAATTCATTATTAACAAACGTGTTAGCAAGTTGTTGCTCACATACATGTCAAGCAGACAGAGTAAAATTTACTTTTGTTTGAAGTTGTGATTTTGACCCTAAGAAGAAGACAAGCCCAATATCCGCCGTCATTGCGCCCTGTTTTTAGTCTCCGCCAACTACTGGGGGAAATATCTGGCTCTTAAGCTGCTATAATGCTCCACTATGACCACCGATTTGTTGCCTTGCTCAAAACAGCCGCCGCTTCATCTGCAAACAAGTTGTATGAGAGCTGTGAGAGTGAACAAGGCAGTAAAACTGCTCCACATAATCTAGAAACAGTTGCTGAAAGACACTAAAAAGATACAAGTACCACTATTGGTACTATTTGTTGTTTGCAATTTGTTTGTGTTGTATGATGATAATGACAACAGAAACGGTGAAGTTGCGGCATGTAAACAATGTTAGCGCTGTTGGCGCTGTTAGCACCGCTAGCAATGAGCCACTGCCTTTGCCATGTTAAGAGTCACTGAGAGGCTACCAAAATTCTCCTGATCTTTTCTCTTGCATCTTTAATATAAAATATTGATTAAAGCAGCTTTAAGGTGTTGACTGCTTTGTGATAACAGCTCCCTCCATGTGATGGGTGAAGAAAAAATGATGCTTGATGTTTTGTGGTACTCCTCACTGAATGGGAACAGGACAGAGGGCTCTGAGCTACCGGGATCCCGTGCACGTAAACACACAACCGCAGCAGAGTATTTTACTCCACAATCTGCCATGAGAGAAACAAAAAAAACCTTTTTTCAAGCAGCTGTATATCTGTATTTCTCATACTGACTGACAGCGAGAGGTGACTGACACTCGTAAGAGAAGGAAGTTATACATTGACACGGGTAAAAAAGACTCTCGGTCCCTCTCTGTATGTGTATGTGTGTGTGTGTGTATTTGAGTGTGTAAGCGTGCATATGCACACATTAAGAGTGTGAGAGAGATAAATGTGTGCCTTCAGTGAGCCGGCCTGTAGCTTTTGTTGATGCAATTCATGTATCGCACTGTATGCATGGGCTTATAATGATTAAATGACTTGTATTTGCTGCTGCAACAGTCATAAAATTAAACTGCAGTCATGAATGCTCGTGATGTATTATTTTATGCAATTTAAGCTTAGGGAGGGCCTGGAAAAAGTCATAGCCCCAGGGCCCATGGTTCTTTAATGTCTTAGTCAAACTACTATTTCTAAGCTCTCACACTAAATTATGTTAATGGTAAACTAAAGGTAACCACTAACTACTAGTACAGGTATAGGATGTGGCTCATGTACACATCCCTTACTTATTAGCATGATAATATCATGTTTAATGGCAATAAACATTGCAAGTTGGAGAAAGAGTAGTATCATTGAGAGTAGCAATTATTCATTTTTAATAAAGGATTACACAGGCCATGATTTGACATTAAAATAACACTGTGGAAATACTTTGTTTACTTTCACACTTCCTGGGACCTGTGCTTGAATTCACCCTTTACTAAGTCCCATCCTTGAATGCAGACTGGCTAATCATAGTGTAGCATGAGCCAGATCGGACCAGCGTCTGACCAACGAACATCTCGGCTCCATAGATTCTCATGCAATTGTCTCAGATTTTCTTATCAGGTTGGTTTTGTGGAATTGGAGCTAGTCATGGTTAAACATTGTGTAATAGTGATAGTTAACCGGAAAAAGTTGGAAGGAGGTACACGTTTCTAAAATAAATCTGTGGAGCTAACATTAGCAGAGTACGTTAGGACATAATTAACTAGCGTTTGCACTTCTATGCTTCAAAGCATAGAAACAACTCTGAATAAAGATCAACCTGGCTTTACAGGAAGTGTTATTCTTTAACTTAATTGTCTTCTTTCTTGATATTAATTGTCTTCTTTCACTGCTGAATCAGTTTGAATGTATCTTTGAACGAATATTGGAGATCCTTCTATTTGCTTCTCTCTATCAAATTGTTTTTTGATTTTCCAAAATGTAGGTAAAATGTATTTAGGGAGTACAGTTAGTGACGATGTGTGCTCTATGGCAGCTCTGACAGCTTGAATCGGTAGCATTAGGTGGCGGGGCTTTGCAAAGGGTCAATTAATCTCCTTACACAGGGATTTAATACAGTGAAAAGAAAAATCACACTCCAATCTCTATAATATTAATATATTAAGGGAAGCCTTGGGTCATGGACATTTTTTCAATCAATTAATACAATTTTCAAACGAGGAAAACTTTGGATGAGACACGTATTTATTCACCTGACCCCCCTTCAAGCATGGAAGAAAGTCCCTGACCAAAAGCTCGTACCCACAATAGAGGATCTCTTAGCTCCAGCACTTCCACCAAGCCTTTATCTTGGCACCATTGAGATTCTTTTATTGCGGTCATACAGTGCATAAATACAATTTTAACAAACCTTTAAAACATTTTTAACCATGGTATTTGATAAACATCTGTCCTTTACTACTTTAATTCATTTATTTTCACATTAGATACTTGTAAAAAGTCATGCTCTGGTTACAGTATCCAGTTTGTGCGGACATACTGCCCAGAGTTTAAGATGGTAAGGTGAAATAATACCTAGCGATGTGAAAATTACATAATAATGATAAAAATAGGATAAATAAATATGAATAAGAAAGATGAGAAAATATGATAAGACAAGGTTGTGAATTGAGGTAAGATGGAGTACAAACAAATAAAGTGAAGTAAGGAGAGCTTCATCATGAAGGTAGCAAGTTATTATTGTAAGTGAGAAAACCAGTAGAATTGGCTATTAGCATGTGGCTAGAAAAAAACCTAAAGGTTTGAGAGGTAGGCATTTTAGTCTAAGTCGGTCAGCCGAAGTCCCTTGAAAATGATGTGGTTGAATAAATTGCACTCACTAACTCACTGCTCAAAGTCTTATCCTCATCTAGGATGCTCGAGCACTAAATTTGTATTCTATTTGTGTGCTTATGTCCTCACTTTATCCTTTCCCCTGCTGTTGTTGCTGAGACAAAGTTATTTCACTATATAATTCATTTTGGTTCTCTTGATCTTATTTGAAGGTTAATAGAGTTAGTAAAACACCTCACAAATACGTTACAGATATATGCCACAAATGATACAGTCCTTTAGTAATCAAAAGAACTAACACAGTAGCCCCCCTGGATGACATTAGCATCACTAGGTGAGGTCTGATTTAATTTGCAGATTCAGTCAATCATCCAGGTTGTGGATATAATTTGTTCACACTCCCACCACACAACTTTCAACTACAGGAGTGCAACACTCATCTCTGTTATATTAATTTTGCTACAGAATGTGCATGCAAATGACCACTCCTTTCATCTAAATGAAGGTACTGTGGAACATTTTTTGTAAAAAAAAAAAAACACAGACGTGTTTGTGCCAGATAAGAGACAAAAATGTCCACAACACATGGGTGGAATCCAATAAGGACCCCGTCTTTAAACCATCATTGTAATCCTGATAGATATAATCAAAAGTTGATTTTCTGTGTGGAAATCCAAGGACAGTGACTGCCGTGGACAAAGCACCAAGTCTGGGAACTGTCCCTGGGAAAACAGAGAATAAAAAGTTATTCACATGTCTTAACAGATTTTTGAAGAATTTGTCCAAAAACCTTGAATTACAAAAAGTCAATGGTACATTAAACTGATTACAAGAATGTGTAATCAGTCATTTAATTTGCTAATTGTTGCAAGATAGACATTCTTTCTCTTGGTTAGAAGTTTGGCCTGATGTTGTTCCTGACCTATTCTTGTTCCTGACTTCTGATTCTCTTCTTTACTGTGAGAGGTAGACAAGGTACTCCTCTGGTGGAGGTGAAATGCTTTCTCAAAATTGCCTAAGTACTGTAAATGTTGAAATAAATAAAAATCAATCAGTGGAAAAGTAGTACATAAACTGAATATATGGCCCCCTTACAGTGAAGAGGGGGAAATTAATGGAATGTTGGACAAGATGACATGCAGAGAAAATGAGGGCAATGTCAGAGACAGCCGTGGTGTCAGAGGGATTTACATAAGAAACGCAGCGATCTAAGTGCAGCCAGAACCCAGCTTTAGTGAAAGGGCTCAGCCAGCGCTGCCACGGCGTGACATGATGCACAAAACCTGATTTCAATGCAGAGGGTTTTAGGCTCTTCTACCCAATCGTGAGCACACGGGTGAACATGTGAGATGTACATATATCACCATTTGGAGGAAAAATCCAGTGCTAAATTGTGTACCTATCCATATATTCGTCTATTTTCTGTCACGTGTGTCACATAGCAGAAGCTAATTAAAATAGCCCAGATGTCCTATTTTCCCTACATATTGTCCAGAACTTTCCTGAGACATCCCGAGGTGTTCCTAGGGAGGTGGAATATTTAGTGTAATTATTTCACTTGAATCAGCAGTGCATTCACTCGACACGCCCAGTAAATCTGTGCAAATGTCTATGAATCATATTTAACTTTGATGGACTTTGACATGTTATTTTAAAAAAAAAAATATTTGACCAAGCAATTAGCAAGCCTCGTTGACATTGCTGATCTCTGAGGGATCTAAGAGCCCGAGATGCCAAAATGGAGAATCTATCAAAGCTTATTAGCTCTATTGCATTGTTTTATTCACTTTTAACCCCTTCTCTGGGAGTATTATCGACTCAACAAAATGGTAATAGTTTACAGGAGTCTGATAAATGTGTCTTTTGGTTAATCTGTGTGAACGTGTTGTCTCACAAGTGACCAAGCTAACAAGCTACCTTACTGTAAGCAACTCATTTGCTTGGAGACCGTCTTTTTCCATTTAAATAACTCTTTATTGAATGTAACAATGTTCAATCCTGAGAAAAGAAATTCCAGGGAGGAGTAAAAGGCCCAGTCCTGAGAAAAAAGAAGGAAACTTGAGCGAGCTAATGTCACTGACTTGTGCTTGCATGTTTTACTGGCTGACTGGCTGACGGATAGCTCGCCAGCTACTTAGTTTACCAACTAGCCCTGCGAGTAGTATCCACTTCACCAAGCTCCTTTAACCACGTATTTATTATGGATATGTATTTAAATGTATATATTTTTCTGTGCCACATTCTGGTGTTATCAGAACTTTGTCATTCATAGAGACCGACTCCTACTTCATTCATCCATCCACTAGCGACCTCTTATGATACCAAGATAAACAAAGCAACCCTGACTTCCTTTCTCCAGCCACATGCTCCAGCTCCAAAGGCACCATCCTTGACATGCTGCAGAAACTAGTTCCAGGGACATAGGTGACGGTGAACATAGATTAAATGGAAAATGTAGACCTTTGCCTTCAGGCTCAGCTCCCACTTCACCGCAGGAGTGCCGCACAATGAAACACATTCTTCACTGCCGATACCAAACCCATCCTCTCTTAGAAATTGTGCTTTCAATGTCATCTCATCCTTATGAATGAGACGCTATTCATAAGGACATAACATTGGGCATAAAAAACTGTAAACACACAAGCTGGTATAAAAACTTTCAAATAAAAACTGTGACCTCACGATCACATTAAAAAAAAAATCACTCCCAACTTTTCAAATTTGGTACCAGTCTTCCTTCAATTTTGGATGGGTCAGTTTGCTCAGTTGCTCCTCTTTTCATGCATAGAATCTATTCAAAATAGACATCTGTGTTCACAGCAAACGTAGGGTTTTTCTCGTTACATCTATAAAAAATTTTTTTTAAAATTAACTTTCAATGTAGGTTGGCTTAGGTTTCAGCAAAATAAGCACTTGGTTATGGTTGGATAAAGATGGTGGTTTGGGGTTAAAATAAGTTTGTCAAAAAGTTAAAAAAGGAAAATTTGTATTAGTGGTATGTGCTTTATGTAATCTGTGTTAATAGTCTTACGTAAGAAAACTATGGTAAATAAGTCAACATTTATTTGGTTTCACACGGAACTTGAACAGCGGTCTCCTGCGATTTAAATTTGCTTGGCCACCAGAAGCACCTTGTATAAAAAGGAAGTGAATGGGACGCAAATATTTGCCAATGTTAATTTTGCACGTGTGACCGTGTTCTAAAAAATGACAAATATTTATTTTTTAAGGTCTCTTACACGTGTGAAATGCGATGGAACATTGTTGAACACAAATACACTTTATCACACACACACACACACACACACACACACACACACACACACACACACACACACACACACACACACACTGTGTCATCACCATACTAAAAACCTTGCAGGGCTTTGTTCATCATATGAATGTGAGAAGCGTTCTATTGCTGTGTGTCTCTCAGTCTCATACACAAAGTTGCACATACAAACACATGACACAGATTCATATGTGTCACCAACATAAACGCATGCAAACTAATTCATTCTCTCACACACACACACACACATACACTACACACACACACACACACACCATGCCGCGCCCCACTTCTGTTTAGGGAAAAAAGTAATTACTTTCTCTCCCTGCCTCAATGCCTTCAAAAGCCTCAGTGGGGCGATTCCCCGGTGAGCCAGTGAAATTCACTTAAACAGCTTTTGAGAGAGTAAGCAGTCTTATTGTTGCGCAGTGAAACTTTGATTGGAAAGGGAGAAAAAATGAGGGGTGGAAGAGGAGGGGGCAGAAAGAAGATTGGTAAATAAAATTGTTGGCCAGTATTATTTTTCTCTATCTTTTTTTTTCAACTTCTTTTACCTCTCAGAGTCTTTGTTCTCCTTGACACGGCTAACGACTGCAAGCAGACAACAATGGCAGGTTAAGAGGAGCTGCATGGTATCATGTGTGTGTGTGTGTGTGTGTGTGTGTGTGTGTGTGTGTGTGTGTGTGTGTGTGTGTGTGTGTGTGTGTGTGTGTGTGTGTGTGTATTTGTGTCTTTCTGTTAGCGTTGCTGTCACAATTCCTCCTCCATTTAAAAGCCACATTTCCTCAACGTTTCAGAATCAATTTTCATCACAAGTCTTTATGAGCAGACAACTCTATTTTTAAAATTGCTCAACCTTGACTCAGAGCCATTTGGTCCACTTGCAAGACTTTTCCTGTTGGGGCTCTTTAAGTGGCATCAAAGTCGGCCCCCGCAAGACGAGTAATATCCCGCAGATTCCCACTCCTGGTGGCTAACAGGAGAATCCCAGCGGCACGCCTCAGGGTGAAAAAAGGAATAAATAAATTAACAAAGCTAAGTCTAAAGGCTCTGATGATGTGTCCCGTGGTTGACGGGGGCTTCTTTGAGCGAGTTATTATGTACAAGCTGTGTGAAGCACTGTAGAGATTTGCAATATGGGGTTAGAAATTTCATCACATTGCTGTAGAGCTAATATTTTTGTGAAGTTGTGCGACCAATGTCAGTTCACATGCAGCCCCTATGAATACATTTAAATGGACATTCCAAGATACACACACACACACACACACACACACACACACACACACACACACACACACACACACACACACACACACACATTCTCTCTCTTGGTGCTCTTGATCATGAATTGTATGTGTGTATCTTAGTGCGTTTGGAGACAACACTCTAGGGGAAATGGAATGGATGGATGAAGCAGCTTGGAGAACAAAGAAAATCTGGGGGGACTTTATTAACATATAAAAAGAGTTTGAGTGTATGTAGGTGTGGGGATTGTAGTTATGTGTGCCTTTGGGTAAATATTTCTGTGCATGTGTTCAGTATGTGCCTATATTTTCATTTGTTTAAGTGTGTGCTCATGTTTTGTGTGAACATGTGTATGTGCTAACAGCTAACTCCTCTGCTTTATGGTTAAAAAAAACAAAGACACCGACACTAATAAGGCTGTTGAATTATGAAGAGAACAGAGATGCGCGGCCCCCTCGGCAGCTCCGGGGAGCTGAGCATCTCTGTGTGTGTGTGAGAGCTAGTCTCTATTTTTTTTTCCTCCCATCCCTTCTCTTCGCTGTTTCATCTTGCAATCTAGTAAATCTTTCAGAGAGAGCTAGTTTATCTTTGGCATGTTTCTCATGTGTCAGAATGTGTTTTGAATGATCCCCTGGATTGACGTCAGCTGTAACGGCTTATATTCAGATCAGAGGCGAGCAAAACAAGGAGAAAAGGAGGAAATGAGAGATACGGTACAATCGAGAGAAAGACGGTACAAGTGAGATGGCAGGGTGGGAAGTGTAATGGAAAGGAAATAAGAGGGAGGAAAAGATGGAATGAGTATGTTGAGGAGATGTTTAGATAAAAAAGACTCTGGGTGTGAAAGAAAAAAGAAAGTGCAGGTATGATATATACGTGGGGGTTAGCTTTGCCTCTTTCCATCTCTTCCTCCCTTTGATCTCTGTGACTTCTTGCCAGCAAAGGAAGTGGGAGAAAGTGAGAAAAGGTAAAGAGAAGCAATGAGTGGAGTCTGAGTTGTGAAGGAACAGGGAAAGATGAGAGGGAAGGGAGCAAATTAGAATTTGTGTGAAAAACAGAAAAGAGATGGTAGAGAGAGAGAGAGAGAGAGAGAGAGAGAGAGAGAGAAGCTGAGTCATAGGGAAAGATGGAGACAGATGAGACAGCAGGGAGTAATGTGTGAGATGAAAGGTTGAGGAGAGATGCATGGTGACAAAGTTTCACGGCAATAATTACTATTAAGCAAAGTGATCAAAGTAACTTAGCATTTGAAATCCGATTTGTTGGTGCCGGTGAGGTAATGTGCAAGAGAAAATGGCGCTGGAAAAAAGCTGTGACCCCTGAGGAGGAGTTGGAGGAGCATCATGCTAACACTTTCAGCATGTCACACTTTAAATATATATATTTTATAGAAAGGTGACGGCTGATTTGAAAAGAGGGAAATGAGTGAGTAGCTACTGGAAGCCAAGCAGTTGCACGAACTGGATAGATGGCTCTCGAGAAAGACAAGCACTTGATATTTTCTATGGAGAAATATTGAGTATTGTAGTGGAAGGAGGTTTATTTCCTGCATAGACAACGGTGGGTAACACACAGAAGAAGCAATCCCAAGACAGAGATACAAGTGAAAATAAATACTGAAAATGTATATATGGATAATGGATCAAATGGAGGGTTCTTTTCACTAGATTCTGCACTCCACCACACCTCTTTGGAGCGTATTAGCATCTTTCAGCTCACTGTTTTGGTATCACGGCGACCAATTTCACTGTTTTGCTGCGTTCGTCAGCATCATTTTTAACTGTAGCAGTCGGCTTTCTTGGAAAAACTCTTTTAACGCTCCTAAAACCCTTTATACACAACCTGCTTAGCACCAAACAATCAGCATCTAAATCATAAACTTTTTTTTTCTCAGGACTAAAACTGTGGTTCACATCATAAATTAGTGACCATTCAGATTCTGGGGCAGCGTTAAGCAACTATAGCATAAAAAAGATTCATAAAAAAATTGCTACTGCCCTGATTCACGCCTCTAACTGTCTTCTGATCAATTTGGGGAGCTAATTGCGATACCAAACTGGCTGAAAAGAAAAAAGATTCATCATAAACAGAGAAATAATTGGATAACAAATGATGGGCATAGTATAAACTTGCGGTACTGTCAAATTATCCAGGAGATTTGAGATTCTCTCTTCAGGAACATCTAAGATGTAATTAAAGACTTTCAAATGAAAATTTGACTTACTTACTTTATAACTTTATTAGACATGTGTGAGGTGGGAGGAATTCTTGAAGTGAACTTTTGCTGCAGCTTCATTAGCAGTTTGGAAGAAAGACGCTTTAATCATGAAAGTGTTTCACCCCGGCCTTCTATCTTCTTCCTTTTTATATCATGACACAAGGCTTTCTTTCTCATTCCGCAAATTTTAAAATCTAAATATTAGAAATTCAAAGAGAAACTGACAGGAATTTAACAACTGTGCATGTGCCGAGCTATTCTCCCTCCACGAATGTGCCCAGTTTGAGCCTCTGTCTGAATCTGTCCTTTAATGCAAACTCTGTGGCTTAAACTCGTGGGCTCAGGTGTGTGCATGACAATTTGCCCTCACTTTGTTGGCACATCCCACAAACAATTGATCGGCTAGTTGAACTTGGGAGCTCTTTCATGTTTCGACATGTGTTCCTTGATAGATGATGGTGAAAAGACGTTTGAAGAAGAAAGCCACCGCCGTAATCAGGACGCCCTGTCAGCTTCAAATGGATTAGCGCTTGATTTGCGTCCTGGCACTTCAGAGTTCAATTGTGAAAGGGGGGTGGAGGGATGAAGGGGTTGGGTTGGAAGACAGAGAAAAAGGAAATGCATTTTGGTTGTGAAAACAGGATGCATGCTTTGCTCATTAGCAAGAAGGAAAGCTGTTTGATGTCGGGATGTTTGGCAGTGTTTTCAGCAAGTGCGACAAGAAGGCTTTGTAATGAAATTTTGGGTGCTCGTTTTCTGAGGGGCTTCGAGGAATGATAGGAACACAGCACAATCCCCAAATGTTTGCTTGTAAAAATATTCAATTATTATTATGATAAAACATTTTTTTTAAATCTCTTCACATGGGTGTGCGCTTGGGTTTACAGCAATTTAGCTGTATGATGGTAGATATCACTGGAGCTGTAAATTATACACAGTGTGAAATCTCAACATTGCAATGCTGTGCCATCTGTTTATCGTATTTAATATGCAGCGCTGCCTTACACATTCTACATTTACACAAAGGTGTGATTATTTTGTTATCTCTTTCTTTTTCAAATTTACTTTGTGAGTCTGTGCATTTTTACCAGTAAGACAAAGTGTTGTTATTAGTAACTTTTTTTGTAAGGTGATTATTACTTGATGTTTCTGTCAAAATGTACTTAAGTATGTAATTGAATAATCATTTGTCATCACTCTGGTGCACAAATTTACATTTACTCAACACCTATTCAGGGTCAAACCCATAAACTCGGTAAAACTAGAGACAGCTTTATAACCGATGAGACTGGAAGCAAAAGAAGGGATATTAATAAATGAAATGAGGAAAAGTTGCACAGTTATAAGATGCAGAGCTGCAGACTTGACCAATGAATGTGAAGGAGGCTGGTACGTTTATTAATTTTAATGTGAGTCATAATATCAAGCAAATTATCCAGTGTCATGAAAGAGGGCAGCAAGACCGTTTTGTCAATTACAGGGTTGCAGTCACCAGATATGGAAACGGAAACAGGGTCTGATGCTTAGTGACAAGTTAGAATGCACTGACAGCTGGCGATGGGGCTTGTCAAAGTGAGCATGTGCTGATTAAAAAACAGGAAATACAAGGTTTCTCATAAGGTTTAATTATTTATTTTGGAAACTGACACAAACCTTTTTTCTGTTCTGATAGTGTCAGATGACTCACTGAGGGAATAACACAAACAAGTCATACAGAAGATGAAACATAAAAGAAGACAAGACATCAAAATAGTTTAGTGTGATTGTTAAAAAGAAAACGGGCATCTTCAAAGAACATTTTAGTCCTGTTTTTCTAACTTTTCATACAATGCTTTTTATTTTCATGATTATTGCTCAAGCAAATGTTCCAAGTATGATATAGTAATCCGTGTGAACTGCACACACTTGTACTTAATCACATATTTCAATCTAATGAATGCACCTCATCATTAGTAACTGCACATTTGTGAGACGTGATTATTGCTATAATCAATATTCTTGGGAGATTTGTGGGCATAAAATGTCATCCCAGAATAGAACAAAAACATATCTCACTGCAATGTTTGAAGTCTTTCACAATGATTACAGCTGTCAACAGCATGTCATCACAGCGTCTAAGCATGACAGAAAAGAAGAAGGTATGGTTTGGTGTCAAGTAAGATGCCACAAAAAAAGTCCCACCCTTGAACTGAGACTGGCCAATCATAGTATAGCGTTTGCAACTATCCAGATCTGCTCCATAGACTCTCATGCAACCATTTCAGAATGTATCATTTTCAGGCTGGTTTTGCGATTCCTAGCTATTCATGGTTAAACGTTGTGCAGTTTGGAAGGAGATATACCCTTCTAAAATGTTAGGCTAGACCTACCTGGTTTTGCAGGAAGTATTTTAACCTAATTTCATTGTCTTCTGTCTCGATCGTGGTTCACCTTTACACTTGGATCTGCAGTGATCTGTCTTCACTGCTCAATCAGTTTGATGTTCTGCATATATCCTTCAAATTATGGTAGAGCTTTCTCTCTGCTTCTCTCTGAAATCTCTTTTCTGTTTTGCCAAAAAAATTATATTTATTCAGGGAGTGCAGTTGGAAATAGTTGGGGCTCCATGGTAGCTCTGAGAACTCTATGGAGCAGCGAGGCCAGGGGTCAAAGTGTCCATTCCGTTCATTGTAGATACCTGAAAATTGGTGAATGTGGCAATTTCCTACATTTCACTTTCACAAAGTGAATCTGCGGTTTTGCGTGAGGCCTTATGATTGCCTTTTTTCAGCCAAAATAAATCAAATTCAGTAAATGTGCTATATTACCTCAAAAGAAAAGGAAAAAAGAGAAAAAGAACAGCCAATCTGATGACTTCAACCCCAGTTTGTATACACTGATAACAGCATCACGTTGGCGAGAGACCAGAGAGACAGAGAAAACAAGGACCTGAATTTCTCTCCCCCACGAGAGCACTGACGCGGTCTTCCCCTGGTGCCACCAGGGACGTCTTCCATCCTCCTTCGCCCACTTCAGGGAGCACCGTCTGTCCCCAAAGACTCCAGAGCATCCAAGCTCCACGGAAATAACTAGGGCATCTGGGAAAAAACTTCAGAGCATAATTAAAGGAGTGTTTGTGGCCGACACCCTCATCTCACTTTGTGTGTGTGTGTGTGTGTGTGTGTGAGAATGTTTGTTCATCGCAGCACAAAGATACGTTTGGGATTAGAGTTAAGTGATTAGTCGCAATATGCAACCCAAATGTGGATGACAGCTTTCTCACTACCTGCTTTAACCAGCATCCTTAAACCTTGATGAATAGTCTTTTAGATGCTGCAACTGTGCATTTTTCTTTTTTTATCCAAAAAGAAACATCTTTCTTGGCTTTGACTGGTACGAAATGCCCCAAAAAACTTACAGAATAGAAAACAGTTGAAGATGATAGAAGCCATTTGTTTTAAATCAGGACTACACTGGCGTTACATTATCTTGTTATCATCCTCCCTTCAGTCGCTCCCTTTTCTCTTGGCCTCATTACCTTTTGTACACTGTTCTCGATTTGTTTTATTCTCACCCCCCTTCATCTCTGCAGCTTGCTCCATCTCACTGCATGTTATTCTCTCTCCTCCTCATAACCGTAATGACCTTCCCTCTGCTCTTTTTCTTTTTTTCTTTGTGAGGTAAGGGTTTGTAAAAAGTAGAAATAAAGGAACACTGAAAGAAAGAAGTAAGAAAGACACTGGAAGTTGAAGCCGCCTTTAAAGAAGAAGAGACCAGCTGCGTGAAGCGCAGTCATTTTCCCGACCAGTCGGTCGTTAAGTTAGTCGCTCTGCCCGAACAGACTGTACCCGAACAGCCTGTTTCGCTTTGCAAAACATGAAAGAACACTTTATATGTCCCCTTGGATTTGTTCTTCTCTTCGCACTTGCTGTCAAAATATTGACACAGAAGGGGGGGAAAGCGAGCTGCATTTTACTCTCATGTATCAGACGCTTTGTCCTTTTAAATTATTGATATTCCTTGAAAGGGGATGGGGTTGTGCTGGACACAGGGCTACCCTTGGGTCTTTTTTTTATTTTTTTACACATCTTCAGTGGTGGTACCTGTGGAACCAATCTGTGTCTGCCGTCAGATTGCCGGCTCAAAGCCTTTTTCCTGTTAGAACTGTTGTGTAGCTTAGGGCTAAAAAGAGACTGAGTGGCTCTTAGTGAAACACCTGGCCTCAGGGCTTGCAGCTACTTTCACAGTGTTTAGCTAATGGCAAAATTGTAGAGGTTGTAGGTTCAAGTACGCAGAATGGTTGTGTTGCCAAAGTGCCTTAGGTGTAAGAACAGGCATATTCATTCAAATGTGAAAAAAATTTGGAGAGCGAGAAAGAGTTTGTAAGGAGATGGCTGAAAGTGACCTTAGACTTTCTGTGAAATGCTGTGTAATGCTGTGAGCAAACACAGATTAGTGCACTTGTGGCAGAACCAGCACAATGATAATAGCTGTAGTTGCTGACAGTAAATCTGTCAGCAATTTAACGTATTACCGTATTTTGTGGATACTAGATAAGGTTTTTGTCTGCATTTGGAAGGGCTTTGCTGATACTGAAGGTTCCATAATGTTATGTTTTCTGAGATTTTCATATCATTCTGTAGCTTCCCAGTAGTGTACCTTATGTATTCAAATCTGAACATTCAAATTTTGGTGGAATTACGGATGTTTTTAGTGTCAAAATGCCATTTTCCGAAACTTTCCTAAAACGTTTTATGTCTACATACATACTGTAATGCAACAGAGAATAAGCTGTAAATGTGTTTGCGGCCGCAGGACGGCAGAGCGTTTTGTCGTGACACTGTAAATAATATGTTACAAATTAAATTAAGGATCACATATGGGAGTTTGGTTATAATTAGCTTGTTTGTACCTCGGCATAGCTAAAAACAAGTATCAATTTGAATAAATGACCTGTAGGCCTGTAGGCTTTCTGCTGTTTGAGAGTGTTAAACCCTAATGACGGTAGAGCCTCATTCATTTGAGGAGCACAATGGAAACCAGAGAGGCTGAGTGGACTGGTTATACTTTGAGAGAGAGGCTGAGTGGACTGGTTGTATGATGCTTTTAGGATAAAGGAGTGGAAAATTTGAACCTGGAGCTGATTGGTGAGGCTTTGCAGTGCCGTTACTACCACAACACACTGTTGAACTCTCCAGATAAGAACGTCAACAACCACTTCATCGTCTAACAAGTAGTTGCCTGAGTCATTTATTTGCTGCGATGTGTTATTCTATGGTTGATTCAAAAGAAAATGTTTAAGGAGCTTTGTTTTATTCATTGGCAACACTTTTTTTTAATAGTCTAAGTTTTGACAGTTGTATATTTATAATTTATAACCAATTGTTAGCACGGACTGCAAAGTGCCTATCTGATGCTGTTCCTCTTGTGTATACGTTGATAAATAATGCAATAGCTTAAAGATGTTCTTTGATTTAACAGTAGTATCATATATCCCCCCCCCTTTTTCAAGTGCAATGCAGTAATGTTAGCATGTTCCAGTTTTTTAGTGTCTCCTAGAAGTAGCTTCTATTGTGTTGTCACCTTCTTGCAGCACTTTTCCTAAATGCTGCGAATGCGTCAGCAAATTGCTGAAGATGCTTATTAATTTGCTTGTGTTGTGACTATTTCCTTGTATTCTTTTTCATTTGCAATGTGTTGAGCTCTAAAGCCCACAATAGTTGCAACAACATGAAACCTAATCTGACAACTTTTGCTTTATTTTCCAGTAGTACTTGGATTTGGTGATGTTGACAATCATATCTAGCACCAACCTCCTATTTCCATCCAAAATAAATATATGCTGGCACTGTTTATTTGAAGAGGCACTCACCCCTCCATCCCCATTACGCATTTTTTTGTAGAGATGTGTGATTTTGTTAAAGTATTAAAAGGTGCTGGTGCGAAATTTGTTCAGCGTAAAAATAACCAACCACATTATAAAGCACCTATTTCCTGCCTAAAAAATATTCATAGAGCATCCAAACTCCACAGCTGCTCAGGTTCAGAAGAGTCATCTGAAAACTGTATTCCAAACAAGACCAGTATGTCGAGTCCGACAAAAATCAATTAATTAAGCTCTCCTAACTAATAACTAACACAGAGGATGTGGCTTTCAAAAAATACTATCATTATAAGCAACACTGTCAAAGTTTTACATGCTAAATATTCTCTGGGGTGTTATGCAGCTTGATATCTAGTTAATCAGGTGCTATCAATCCCTGCAGTTTTTCACGGTCTTGTGATCATGGAGTTCAACACAAAATAACAAACTAATGCATTTCTTTTCACGAGAAAACTTGATTTGCTATTTTAATCTCAGAACTTGACATTATACCGCATACATATTGCATTCAATTTCACAAAATTGAAAGCTTTCTTTGGGAAAGAGAAGAATCAAATTATAGCACTCGCCTGCTTTTTCCCCTTTAAAAGGTGAGGAGGCGGCTGAGGAATTGTGTTTAAACTGGTCCTGAAGAATCACATATTGTCATATATAGGTTAGCAGCCAAGTGAAGAGCAGACTTGTGCCACATGTCTTCACCCAGACCCCAGTCAAGACAGATGTGCAGCACTGTACATTTGGCATTACACTGACCGAGAGGGTTAGTTTGAACCTTTGGACCTCAGCCGTATCTCCGAGTGCCGCCTTGGGGTATTAGACAGTGTATGATAGGAGCCAGGTGGGGAGCTGACATTTAGCTAACAAAGAGCACGGTAACGTTACCCCTGTGGGGTTGTAGGTGACTCGATCACTAAGCCATGTTGCAGTGTATCAGATGAGCCGCTGACATTTTTTCAATTTTTTTATCAGTATCATACACCTAGTCACTTGTACTCTCTCGCTGCGAAAAGTCAACTCCAAATTCACATTCTTCTCAACGCATTCACAATGAGTAACAAGATCAAACAAGTGCTGAGAAATGGAGGGATGGAGGTTGAAAACCAATTACCATTATCTTCACTTCTCTTAACAGTTTCATGTGCTTTTAGTGGATATTTCACGTTTGCTTACTGTACTTTATTACCCACATGACATGGATATGGCTGATTTTATATCATATATATATATATATATATATATATATATATATATATATGTTAATAGAGAAATATTAGTATTCATTGTTTTTTTTTTTATATAAATATAAAATCAAGTCAGCCTTTATAATGTGTTGTAAATACTGAATTTTAAATATAAATAGTTTGAAGATTTTTTTAGATAGGTTGTAAACTTTGAGATTTCCAGATAATCTCAGGCTGTTAAATCATTAATTAGGGGTCAATAGTTTCTCTCTTTCTAATAAGCCAATATCGCTTTAGTTGTTGGTAATATGTTAATATGTTATTCATAAAGGGCACTAAACATCAAATCTGCAATTATAAATGTTTAACTGCAAACAGTTTTACAATAATCAACAAGTCTTATGTTAGTCAGTGATAATGAAGGAATTGAAATCCCGATGCTTCAAGGTCAAACATTCCATTGAAGGGGTTCTTCGTTCAAACACAACCTTAACTGATCCATTCTGCAACCTGACGGTGGGTTCAAATAGAAGAAGAATCAGAAATTCAATAAACTTGAGAATTTTTATTCCAATAATATACGTGAACATGACTGCAATTCACTCAAAACAGACTCTTGACCCACTTTTGCTTCATGACCATCCATATGAGGACAAGGGATAAGAATTGTAAAAGGAAGCTTGCTACGTATACAAAACAGTAGTAATCGAATCAGTAATTGCCTAATTTACATATAAATCGAGGCAGAAATAGATTTATTAACATATGAAAAGCACACCTATATATACACACGCTATATTGCAATATCAAGGAGTAAGTGCATCATCCCTCATTGTCCTATTACTTCCCCGTTTCCTCCTAGGCATGTGCTGACACACACAGACTTTGTTCCACCAAGCAGCGGCTGAATAATTTCCGTTGACTTCCTGGTGCATTGGCCTCCGGAGGCAAATTCATAAAAGCAAAGATCTAAGACAATTCGCATGATTTCATTAAAGATGTGTGGTTGTATTAAGCCCATTCGTTACACTGCAGCCACGTTGTGTATACTGTGTGTGTGCCGCCCCTGTTGTTTAATTTGATTCAGGGGATTTCCAAGCTTATTTCGTCACTTAATTAACTAGAGAGAAGTAGCGCTTCTTTTCTTTTCCGTTTCAATTTTGTTTATCTCTCGGCCACAGAGGTGTTGAGTCATTTAGAGGTCTTTGGCATCGTGTGAGATTAACACTCGTCTACTACTGAGGAATCTTCCATTTCAGTACTGATTAGAAGATGACGAAATCCTCCTAATGAAGCTTCGTTGCTCAAACATCCCCAGTATGCCTTAATGGTATCATGTAATATTCCCATGTGCAGGTGCCAATTATGACAGCAATTAAAGCCATTCCAGAGGTTTTTTTTGTCTTTTTTTTCAAAGCCCACA
The DNA here is from genome assembly GCF_027596085.1 of Anoplopoma fimbria. NCBI lineage: Eukaryota > Metazoa > Chordata > Actinopteri > Perciformes > Anoplopomatidae > Anoplopoma > Anoplopoma fimbria. The sequence goes on along the minus strand of NC_072457.1, from coordinate 29,498,446 downwards.
CAATAGGAAATGTGAATATTGTGCCCAATGATATTTTTCATAATAACATCAACCTTCACAATTACCCCTGCCTTGTACCAATTACAGACAATTAGTCCCAAAGACAGGTAGAGATATCAGCCTCTTTCATCAAGTATTAGTTTCAGCTGATTATGAAGAAGGAGCACATTGCATCTCTGCGCACAGCTCTCCCCATAGGCCTAATTGAGTCTTGGATGATTCCAGCGTTGTTTATTTAGCCCTGATTACACCTGGGATAAAGGCTTCAATTAAAAACTAGAGTTGTAATGATCTCGTTTCAAATGCCAGCCACAACGGCCTGATACAGAAAGGTCACTAGCACTTACGGCAGCACATTGTGCAGTATCATTCTTTTCTTTTTTACTTAATGCTCCTGCGTCTGAGAGATAGTGGCCTTGTTGTGAAAACGCTAAACATCATAAATACTTAATCACAAACTTTCTTCTCAGAGTCATCAGGGAGGAAGACAACAAAGTTAGTCATTTAAAGGTTCTAAAATGAGATATTTATTCTATCTGTGTTTATATCACACAGCGCCTCAGGGCTACAACCATACCAAAGCCTGATTAACATGCTGACAACAACAGCTGAGAAGGTGTTTGTGTTTGTGTGTGTGTGTGTGTGTGTGTGTGTGTGTGTGTGTGTGTGTGTGTGTGTGTGTGTGTGTGTGTGTGTGTGTGTGTGTGTGTGTGTGTGTGTGCGCGGTGAAGAGGAAGAGTGCACTTGAATGTTTCTCATTTGTTTCCCTTGTTTACCTGTAGGGCATTCCACTAGAGCAGGAACATGAATTGCTGGCTATTGACAAATCACCCGCAGCTGATTGCTGCATTAGCTCTGCTTTTAAAATCTCTTCACTTTGATTGCTTCATCGTTGCTTTTTTAAACAAAGCTCAGTGTGATGAGTTATGAATTTTAGATATTTATCCTTACATTATTTCGAGGTGTCAGGGACGAAGAATGGATACTACAGTTTTGTTTGTCTCCTTTTTTTATGTGATTGTTTTAGAAATAATAGGGTTAGAGAGAGCTGTGTCTGTAGCGGCGGTGGGAACAGGCATACAGGAGCCTGATTAGGCCACACAGGAAGTGTGCTTCTCATCTGCTATTTCTCGAGGTTGCATCAGTGAGGCTTGTCATTGACACATCCTTCCTACTCGAAAAACACATGGGGTCAAAACCAACATTTCCCACATGTCAAATTATTTCCTTTGTTTCTCGATAACATCATTGTCAACCTGACTTCATGCATATACCTACGACTGTCAATTTAGCTCAGTTTGACAGCGTGCGCAGACGAAAAGCAGGTTCCTTTTCTTCCCCTGTGTCAAAGATAGCCTTAGCAAAACCGTGTTCCACTTCTAATTGTCATTGGGAGTGCATGAAGCATTTCCTGCAGCATGATTCACCCCATATCCAACCTCCCCTTGCATCATGGGAGTCCCTTGCATCCACTGCTGTCCCAGAAGCAGCCACAGATTGACTTCTCCTATCACATCTCTTATATGTGAACCTTAATAATGGAAAATTAACATAGAGATTTTTTTATTCCATTCTGTTAAGTGACTTTCACTGTATAATTAAATATGACATTCTTACACTGTGATGTTCTGCTGTGGTTTGGTAACCAAAGTATGCAAATTGCTTTTTGTAAATGGCATAATTTCATATTAGTTTCAAGGCCCTTATAACATAATTCAGCCTTTTACTCAAGTAATAGGTACATGCATGAACACAGATTATTTGACCAATTTAAAGTGGGTTTCTTTACTTAAAAGATAGTTTTTTTTGTGCTCTTACTGGTTTTGAAGTGGGTTATTCACCAATTAAGATTGAGCAACATTTGAATCAAAATTTGCTGACATTTTCTGGGTTTTTCGCTGATCTCGCCAGTCCAATGTTTATCAGACCTGATCAAACCACACCCACACAGTCCTGATCAAGCAGATTATTTTACAAACATTTTAGTTTTTGACTGTTTAACTTTTACAGAACTTTCACTTTGGTTGTTGCACATTTAGAAAAAGGTTAAGGGCTGATCCAACAACTATAATATTGCACTTCTATAAAATTGGAGGACTGATAGGAGAGAGATGATAAACAAGGTAAAAATTGAAGCAGCAGTGGTCGATATCATAAGTTCATGACTCTAGCTAAACTCATAAAGCCAGAAGACTACATTTCCCATAGTGCAATAGTGCTTTTCATCAGAGCTTTAATATATAATTATTATTCAAATGCTTTACTTCCAGTCTGAAGTCTCAAGCCCAATCTGATATTATCCTGATGACATCATCATAGCTATTGTTCAAATCCTTAGAAAGCTAACTTCAGAGCCACAGTAGGCCCTATAGCTTTAACTGCTTTCAAAGCCAGAGAACACCTTATGAAAAACAGAACTTCATCTAACTATAAAGCTAATTATAAAGCAAAGAACGTCTGCACGTATCTATGCATGTGTGTGTCAGTGTGTCTGTGTGTTCTTTGCACATCTCTAGAACTGTTCATGCGATCAACTTCACACTTTCCAGGTTAATTGCTGGGGGCCCAAGGAAGTGCAGTGTGAATGCTGGTGTAATTTGGAAATGCAACACACGTTCAATATTAATAAACTTTAATATAACAAGCGAACAGCAGTCTGTGCAGCTAAGGGGGCGGAGCTTCAGGGCTCTGAGGACTGATTCGAGCATACCGTCCGCAGCAGACCTTTACAGGCTGCAGCTCATTGACCTCAGTCATATTTTGCTGCTACATGCTTACTCTAGTAATGTTACAACCAAACTCTACTTCAGCAATCAGCCCACTCCAAACGGGCTTGAGCTCCAAATGGGCCCGTCCCCCACTTTACAACGCTGCAAGCATGCAATACTTGGAGCCAAGTAATCGACCCGTTCCAAGCGGTTACTCACTCTGAACGGGCATTTCATTAGTAATTATAAATATTTAAAATCATGTTATCGGGGGCTTGAATGTTGCTCATTGAAATAATTGCAGCAGATGAAAGATTATCTGACAAATAGTCAATCTTTTTAAGTTGCCACTCAAACCTACACTAGAATTACCTTCGAAATTTGGCATTCATTTGCTGTGGCTGTTGCTACAATCTTGCACACATACTTCTGCACTACGTGGCAGAACCCCACCCATCTGTTCCTCCAAGCAAAAGCTAAGAATATTTTGCAAACACCATTTAACCCAGCACTGATTCCTACTTGCTAAGCCGTGAAACACAGATGATTTGGTTCATGAATTCGATAAGGAACAGCGAGGCATATTCCATCCAGATTGAAATATTTGTCATCGTGCTCTTAGTCGTGAGGCTATATCTCTCTCTCTCTTTTTTTGCTCCCTCCTTCTCTCTTTCTGACAAATGCTTGCCGTACTTAGACTCCACAAGTAGCACTGTATGACTCAGCAAGTTAAGATTTATTACTTCCATTACCTCGCGCCCTTAGTGTCTTAATATTACAACTTTCAAACTCGCACCAGAGCGATGGAAAATATTTTTTTTGCCTTCTTTTGTTTTCCAGCACTCATATAATACCCTATCTTAAAGAAAGAACCTTGAGATAAAAAACTGTGTTTTTTTGCTTTCTGTATATGCATTTCCCATCCCTCCCTCTGCTCGCGTCCCTTGTTGTCAAAGCATGCTTGGGAAAATGCGACTGACAGGTTTGTGTTTCTGCTAATGTATTTGCCCTTTGCATATATAAATCTGATTCTCCACGGTGTGCAGGCTGAGGCTTTTAAATGTGACAGGTATCAGTGTTGAGATCATCTGAGGGTGCGGCACTGCTCGCTTCTTTCTGCTAATTCTGTTAAAGCCACTGGGACTCCTAATAAGGAACAACAGCGCCTTGATGTTTGGCCCTCTGGTGTGTGAGGTTTATTTGTGGGCGGGTGTGGGAAGACACACGCATATCTATGCACACATACACACATATTTAGCAAATGCACATTTACACTTGATTTTACACTCCGACATACGCACATACGCAGTCACACACTGCCAGAGGCATAAAAGAGGTGCAGAGATGGTGGAGCATTCATAACAGGCTCACAACAGAAATAGGCCCTATAATTTACTTGTGCTAAATGCAGCTTTTTAGTGAGTGCCAAAGCGACCAGCATCCTACTCTCCCATTCCACTCTCCTCTGCTCTTACTCCTCCTCCTCCTCCTCGCCCCTCCTGCCCCAGATTGTAATTGTCTCCTGAAAGAGCACACGGTAAATAAAGCTAATGCAATATTTTCTCCGGAGTTCGTCTTGTGATGTAGTGCCGTGTTTGGCTTGCCAGAGAACGAAGTTTTGAAAATTGAACTTGGGGGCTGGTTAGATGAATAATGGCTTTTCTGAAATTGTTTTCAAGGTTACATTCACTGAAAAGGACACATTTTCACATCTAAAGTCCATTTCCCTCGTGTTGAAAAAAATATACACATCTACTCAAAATAGGGATTTTATTTTTCCTTTGCTTTTATTGATACCTCTCGGTTTTAAAGAACCCCACACATTGACAGTCTCTCTGTCTGATTTTGTCTCTCATTCTCTCTGGCTCTCTGGTTCTCGGTCTGTTTCTCTGTGTCAGAGCCTCTCTCTCACCTCCATCACCTCCTTCCTCTCTCCCCAGCTGCCCCTGCACAGCCACCGTGACATCCCCTCCAGCATTTCCTCCACTCTTTTTCTTTGTACCAACCATCTTCTTCTCTACCTGCCGTCATCTTTCTCTCATCCCTAAGTGCTGCTTTCCCCTCGCCCACCCTCCCAGCCTGCTTCCCACCGCTGTCTCCATGGTGTAGTCACGGTCACCATGGCAACTGTCAGGCAAATGGAGGGTGGCTCACAGGTCTGCATTGGGTGGGTGGTGGAGTGAGGGGGCTGGCTAAGGTTTTGGAGGTAAAGGTACCACTGTAGTATGTTGAAAAGGGTTTGGCAAAGGCACAGTGAGGCGGCATATTATCACACACCACCGAAAGCTCTCTCTCTCACACACACACACACATATGCATGCAGTTCACATACATAATCACATGGATACAGTACCACCCCTACTTATTGTATGACTGTACACACACACCCCCACTCTCTCACACACACACATGCACGCACACACACTTAACAGGCACAAATAACCTCTCAATGCAAGAGCATTAGAGTTGAGAGGCTTACCACTGGAAATTGGGCTTTAAGACAACCTGTGGATCCCCATACAAAGAGAGGAAAATGCAACATGTGATTTCATGAACTCAGACTGCATCAGAGAGAACTGAAAGCGAGTGATTTTTGCCGGAATAAAGTGTTGAGAAAGGAAAGTGCCTATTACCCGTACCTGAGGAAAACTCCAAGCTATTGTTTTATTTACCGATCTCCCAGGCTCCCGTCTCCTTATTTTTTTCCATCTGCGGGCTTTAATCTCAGTATGCAGCTGAGCTCCCTATGAGGAGACATTAGATTACATTGGACAGTTTGGTCAATGAAGGTAGAAGATGAGAAACACAAGGAAGAGATAAAAAAAATAAACAGTCGCTGGTGATGGGGAAGGGAGGGAAGCGAGAGTCAGGCTGAGGTAAAAAAATTTGCACATAGGAGGACGGTAAAAAACACAGCACAGCCAGAGATGGATTGACAAGAGTACTGACACAATCCACTAGGTACATGGCAGCAGTAAGGTAAGACAAAAAGCGTGCGGAGAAGCAACCAGACAGGTAGACAGAAAGGCCAAGAATGTGTCAGACATGTTAATAGGTGGTTGTCAGCAAGACAAGCAGTCATAATTCATAATTCCGTCCTGATGCAATCTCAATGAATGTAGTTTGAACCTGTTTTCATTAACCTTGTGGACTCTTGTGTTAGTGCACAGCATATATGCAATACTTGCAAATCCCCCAACTGCACACACATACACAGCTCAAATTCACTTTTACATGCAAGCCTAACGACTGGAGTTTATATGTGCAGAAACGCTGAGAATGGTTGACCAGCCGCTGCATAATTTCTGCAGGGCCTGACTTAGTGCCAGGTCATACCTTCATTGACCATCAGACACCAAATGCTAGCTTAGTGATAGGGAAAGTAGTGTGTGCACATGGATACCTGAATGTGAATAACACTCACAAATGGCAAATATTAAATGAAGGAATAAGACTGAATAGAATAAATAAAGAATGACCTTAAAAAAAATTGTACATACAAGACTGGTAAAACTTAATTCCATTCCACTCAAATCAAGGCAAAACTCCTAGTGACACTGTTCTCGTTCCATAATCACTTTTTTGCCAGTGACGCTATATTCCCTTTTCACAGCAGAAAATCACCGGTGTTACTTGAGGCAGCTGACAGCCAGACTGCATTGCTTGCTTAACTTTGTATAAAGAAGCTGGTGAAAGAGTTTTGCTTCTTTGTTTTTTATGGGTCCGCGACTCTTCTGGGTGTCAGCACAGAGCATTTAGAATTTAACCCCCCGGGAAGCAATCAGAAAATAACATCTTCTGATTCATGGCTTAGTTTTTACTAATGCAGGTCCCTCTCTTCATTCACTCCCTCTCTGTCTTTCTCTTTCGCTTGTTGAGCCGGAGTCGAGGGACAAATTTTGAATGATGTGTTTACAAACTGCAATCGGCAATGTGACAACCGTTTATACCTCTAAACAAGTCATAATTCTCTGTTTATTATCTATTTTAAATTGCTGTGAAATAGTTTTTTTCAACCAACTGTAATCAAGTTTTTACATTTTCCAAGTTTACTGTGATGATTATTTAGCTTTGAGCAATACACATTTTCACTGAATAGAGCCTGAATGCATCACAATGTAAATCAATCACCTCCTGCTAATGGAAGATATTGGCTCTGTGGAAGACTGTGCTGCTTATTGTTTCTTCTCTTGCCAAAAACAAATTACCGGCCCTTTTTTAAATGTTGGCCTTGACTTTGTACCAAAGTATCGGTTCTGGGGAAAGCACAGAAATAAGATTTTGTTACTGTTTGGAGCTTTTATTTTTAAAATACAGCTTTGCAACAAATGTTGGCTGCACAGTGGTGTAGTGGTTAGCACTGTCGCCTCACAGCAAGAGGGACCTGGGTTCAATTCCTGGGCTGGACAACCTTCTGTGTGGAGTTTGCATGTTGTCAGCGTGGGTTCTCTCCGGCTTCCTCCCACAGTCCAAAGACATGCAGCTTAGGTGCATTGAAGACTCTAAATTGCCCCTAGGTGTGGATGTGAGTGTGAATGGTTGTTTGTCTCTATATGTCAACCCTGCGACAGACTGGCGACCTGTCCAGGTGAACCCTGCCTTTGCCCATTGACAGCTGAGATCGGCTCCAGCACCCCTGCGACCCTTAACGGATAAGCAGGTTACGGAAAATGGATGGATGGATGCAACAAATGTTTGCAACAAAGCGTTGAATATTCTGTCAAGTGTGACAGATACGGACACTTCAATAACAAGGTGAACATTGTGAAGTTTGAATGAAATTCCTACATTAAAGGGTGTTGAAGTATTTCTTTAAGCTTGGACTTATATAAATGTTTCTAAAAATATGGACTAATACCTTTAGTGGTCACTTTGATTATATCCAAGCTAAGAGAGGACGAGCAGGGGACAGACAGACGGACCAACAGCATCAGACAGACACAAAGAAATAGAATTTCAGAGAAAAATGAATCCACCTTGATAACATTGAAGTTAGGTGCGAAAAAAAAGAACGAAAACGAGCAAGGTGTGCTACGCTCTGAATACAATTGAAGCGAATGAAAGAGAGTCTTTGGTCAATCAAAGTCAAAAGTTGACTGGAGCAAACGTTCTGCTGCGGGTACAGGTTAGATTCCATCTCTTTCATTTCTTTCTGCCAGAGAAGACAATGTAGCTGTAGAGTTAGCCTGAAATTCCTGTTAGATATGTGAGGGCTGCAGTGCAGGGGCAAGCTTCCCAAATTGGGAAAGTGAGTGCATTGAATAAAGATTTTTTTCCAATAACCATTAGTATGTCTGCACATGGAACAATAGCTGATTCAATCTGTTCCCTGTTTCAAGCTGTTAAATGATAATGATTGAAGTGATGTACGTGTGTGTGTGTTGCGTTTATGTAAGTACTGAATATGTGCGTTGAGCACTCACGTGTTGGTATATATATATATATATGCAGAGTTTCGGGGATTGAAGGGATTTGTGTGGCTGTATGGTTCACACTTCCATAAAGCTTGAGCGTTTTGCATATGCATCTGCACATTTCTGTGCTTTTTTTTGTGACAACTGCCTGCACACTTGTGCTTCTTGAGTGTTTCTGGTTGTTTAACTTTTCTTAGTAGTTTTGTATGCCAGCATGCATGAATGACTCTGTATCGATGTGTGTGTGTGTGTGTGTGTGAGGATAGGGAATGAGCAGTCTGTCATGCCTGAGAGGGAGCCAAGCCTGTTTAAATTGCCTTCTGGCTTCCAAGCCTCTCATCTGCAAACTGGCACCTCTTGTTCTCTCTCTCTCTCTCTCTCTCTCTCTCTCTCTCTCTCTCTCTCTCTCTCTCTCACAAACTCTCTCTCTCTCTCACTGTCTCTCTACCCATCCCCTCTCCTGGCTTTGTATGTCCGCCTCTGTCTTTCCTCCTATTTTGTATGTATGCCTCTATTCTGTCCTCCCCCGCTTCTTTTTTTTCTCCTCTCTCTGTTTCCCCTTCACTGTCAGTTCCTGTCAGTTTTTGCGCCAGCATGCACCTCTGTACCTAAAACGACGACATTATCAACTTTCCTCTGCAAACACACGCACATTCACACACACTCACAAACCGGTGCTGTCAAATAGGGCTGTCCTCAAAACCAAGGAAACTATTAGACGACTAACACTCTGTTGACCGATCAATTAGTTGATTTCAGAGGGGCCCGGGTTCAATTCCCAGGCTAAACGGGCCGTCTGTGTTGAGTTTGCATGATCTCCCTGTGTCAGCATGGGTTCTTTCCGGGTTCTCCGTCTTCCTTCCACAGTCCAAAGACATGCAGCTTGGGTTGACTGATGAATCTTAATTGCCCAAAGGTGTCCAGTGAGCTCAAATGGTTGTCTGTCTCTATACTGTATGTCAGCCCTACAATAATCAAGATCTGTCCAGGGTGAACCCTGCCTTTCGCCCAGGTGCAGCTGGGAGTGGCTCAAGCACCCCCTGACCCTGACCAGGATAGGTGGTTAAAGATAATGGATGGATCCGTAAAACGGAGTTTCCCCCAATGAACCACACAAAAGTGTCGTTCTAAATTATGTCTTAACCAGAGATTAGCTCAAAAGTCTAGCTCAAAAGTCATTAAGCATGAAAATAAGCATAAAAAATTACTAATTGACTTAAAAAAACGAATCTGCAGATTAATCTTCTAAGAAGGGGCAGCCCTATACTGCCAAATCATGCTACTAATGTGATCCTTTGGCTGCAACCTAAACTTAGAATTTCACAAAATCACAGAAACTACATGCCAACTTGTTGCCCATACTTAATTTCTTTAGCGTACCAGCCTGACAGAGCTATTTATCAAACATGTTGCATTTACAGTGAAAAGTGGCACCGAGCTGCTAAAAGCAGTGGCCTTTTAGTTCCTCTGCTCCGTCCCCCATCCTATTCATCACACATAGACTTTTGAACAGCATTTACTGTCCCCTATTCACCTATATATATATATATATATATATATATATATATATATATATATATATATATATATATGTGTGTGTGTGTGTGTGTGTGTGTGTGGAAAGTTTGTGTGTGTGTGCCTGCGCGTGCACATCTGTTGATTTGCCGCTAATAACCCCCATTTGTTTGTCCTTCAGTGTAATGGCCTCCATAAATCACATCATATTCTCCTAAGAGATTGTCCACTGGGCCCCTTCGCTCTCTCTCTCTCTCTCTCTCTCTCTCATCTAGCCTTGTGTCTCCCCTCTTCCGTTCCTCCCACACCTCACACGTAGTCATAGAAATTTCCCTACCTCCCCCATCCCAAAAAATAACTAAAAACACACGCACACAAAAACACTTGTCAAGGTCTCTTATGAGGCTTGATCGAACCTTGTTGCTTGCGAGACCTTTTTGTTTATCAGCTCCAGCACTTTGACCCTCGGTCTTTCTCCCCCTCATTGATTATCACATTGGCAAGACTGGATGTTTGAGTATATTTTGATTGTGCGAAGGTTGCCATCGGGTTGTAGCGCTAAACGAGGTGGAAGGCCATAAAGGAGGGGAGGTACCCCCAAATCTAATGGTAAAGCAGTTCGCTCCAGGATCCTGTGAAGGGTGTGTGTGTGTGTGTGTGTGTGTGTGTGTGTGTGTGTGTGTGTGTGTGTGTGTGTGAGTTTGCGTGGTTTGAGGGTATTCATGATTGTCCTTGGATACTTTAGCGTGACACAGAATTCTGAGTGGTTTAAAAAGCTTCATGCTGTTTCAGCCAAGGTTGTTGCTCACACTGAGTAGTTCCCTCTCTCTTTCCTTTTCTTTCCCTCTCTCCAGTCTCTCTCTTCATCTCTGTCACACACACACACACACACACACACACACACACACACACACACACACACACACACACACACACACACACACACACACACACACACACACACACACACATTTCTGTACTTCTTTGTCCCTTACTGTGAACTCCTTGTACAGAACTTCTTTGTACAAGATACTTGCCACTGCACACACACAACCACACACACAAACACACACACACTGCTCTCACATGAATTTATTCTAATGCTATTACTCAACCTATTCAGGAGACCCCTTATCTATTGAACTGCACCCACAAACAGAAAGAAGACACACACACAAACATACACACACACACACACTGACACAAGATAAGCACATTTACAGTTTCACCTACGCATACTGAGTACCTTATACACTTCAAAGTGGGGCAGCCTATCTCTCAAGCAGGCAATCACTCTGGTTACAGCATTAGAACCTGGATAAAGAAATATTGAGTGAACCTGAACATATGCTCTCAAACACACCTAAACCGTACTGTGGTGACGAGGGCGAGGCTTTGGAAGAACCATTTAGGGGAAGCAAAAGAGTAAGAGGGGAACAAGCAGGGACATGGTGGGAATAAACCCACCCATTCTTATTTTTTTCACCTTCTTTTATTTGTTAAATAGGGTTTAGCTGGCTTTTCGGTCTTGTGGGACTTTTTGTTATCAATATTCAAAATATGTCTTAATTTAAATACTGTGACAAATATTTATGAGAAATTTTAATCGATTTGTTTTTCAAATCTGACCTGATTTGCCAATTAAGTTTGATCCTGATCTGATTGTTGATGATCGCTTACCATGACCCGTATCCTTTTTTATTTATTTTTATTTACTTTTTTTTGTATTTATGCACTTGTGCTGACGGAAAGACTTATAAACCAAAGACACTACAGACCAGCACACAGTACAGAGCAGCTGCTCCAGTCTAAAGCTCTTTATCAAACCTAAACGTTGTACACAGCTCACATGTTTATGCTTTTACTGACATCTATTATGGTAATCAGATCACTAATGAAATGGATACAAAAAGTTCTATTTGTAGACTTGAGAGAGTGGTGTGCCTTTGTTAAATGACATCAGCCTACATTGAATTACATTAGCCTTTAATTGTCATGGGCTGCACCTCTCTGGAATGTTGCTTTGAGCGCAGCTTGGTGCTGTTTAATGTTTGGTTAGATATAGCAAGCTACTCAACTGTACAACACTGTTGCCTTGGCTTTATCTAGGGAATCTACATTTGTGTTAAGAGGACAAATGAATCTGACAGGGGCTTTCTTGATCACATCACATCCTGAGCAGCACCTCAGCACATGGAAACACGCATGTTAAGTAACCTCTCATAAACTGAAACGTAAAAAAACAACAACTGAATGCTTTATATCTTCATTGTTCTTTTGTTTATTTTATGTTTCTCTTTCAAATCACAAACCCGTGATGGAAACATCTCAAACAGCAAAAAAAAACAAAAAACTGCTGCCCGTTCACCTCCATATCAAACATATCAAGATCAAATATTTAAAAAGTCTGTTTAGTCTTTGCTCCTCATATTCTCTCAGGGGAGATTTTCTAAATCATTGTCCCAGAAACATGTTGTAAGCCATGTAGCAGACCACAGAGCAAACTCAAATAAAAAAATACAACATTGTTTGAAGTCACCACTGCAGACTGCCTACTCGCCGTAAATGGGTCATGCCTCAATATTTCTTAAAGTTTCAAATTATTGCACAGCCTTGCCTTTTTGAACTCTCCCTTAATGTAAGGTGGAGCTATCTGGGCAAGGGGAAATAAGACGAAAAACATTTCCCCAGGGCTCATGTTGTTCTGTGTGATTAACTTTATTTTTCTTGTGTTTCTATCTCACTTTATTTCCCTTTCTTTTTAGCCATGTCTCTGGGGATGGTAATGTTAGATAGTTGGTTGGTCCACCGTTTTGGTCCAGAGACTGAAACATCTCAGCAACAACTGGATGGTATGCAATGACATTTTGTACAAAAAGGCATGGTTCCCAGAAGATGAATTGTTCTCACTTTGGTGATCCCTTGACTTTTCCTCAATCACCACTGCATTGTTAAAAAGTATTGTACTTTGCTACACAGCTGATTGAGAATGAAACATAAGAAGGAGATAAATCAGCAGCTGCACCAGAGATGAAGCTGCTGGTGGAGCCGCACCAGTGGGCACTCCGGAAGAGATACAATATAAAAGTTTACGTTCACTGGCCGAGTGTCAGTGGGTACGAGGGAGGCTGGAACAGCGATTGCAACCGGGCACATCTATTTGCTTTCATATTTGCATTTGAGGCAGCAGTCACTGTAGCGTTTGTATTGTTTATACATGTCCATGCTGTCTGCTTTGGTTATGCTTCATTCTGCTGTTGACTCTAAAAGAAGCATCAGGCTATTTACTTTATGTAGTTTAATATTCCTTGTTTCACCTGACGTGGTGTCAATAGCTGTTTTTGTCGGTCATATTTTCTGAGGAACTGAAGAAGGCAGTTGTATATTTATGATTGATCAGTGTATGCACCGGCTGCCCATCTATAGATATGTAATTTAATGGAATGTTCCATTGGTGTAAAGGTTCAAATTTATTTCAAATTATTTTGTAGTCTGAAAACAGTCAGATGTAACAAGATAATAGACAATTTTTATCAGATATTTGATTAGAAAAATACTGGACCTGAAATTCAAAATGATTGCTGAGACACAGATTCATTTACAAAGGATTTTTAACTCAATATTTGAATTCAATGCATGTTCATTAAATGGAATTATTTCATCACTGGCCCATGCATTTTTGAATCAGTGTAGGGCAAGGATCATTATTGGAAGGAATTACAGACTGTAACAACAGTATGTATGTGTCACCATCTTGGTTTTGGGTTAGTTTGTTTCCTATTTTATTTTGAAGTTCCCTGCCTATTGTGTCCCGTGCTTGTTTTACTTCCTGTCTTTATGGTCTTCCCTCCTTTTTTTCTGTGCAGAAGTTGTGTTTGTCATGTTTCCTCCTGTTCCATTGTTAAGTTGATTTATTTTTGTCATTTTAGTATTTCCTGTTTTATGTTGTGCTACTCATCTCTGCTCTCATTTCAGATCACTTCACTTCCTGCCTTTGCATGTTTTCCCGCCATTGTAATTGTCTGCCCCGCCCCTAATTGAATCCACCTGTGTCTAATCACCTCCACCTCCCCAGTGTATTTAAACCCTGTGTTAACCTGTCTCTGTGTTGGTTCATCTGCTATGGTCCTGCTAATACCCCTTGGTCCTGTTTCGTGTCATTTTGCCTGTGGATTTTAATTTACTAATTTTTGGAATCACCTGCTCTCTAAGTTTTGTTTTAGATACTTCTTATTGAAATCACCGTATATCATTCTTCTGCTCCCGAATTTCTATCTGCATTTGGGTCCATCCCCTGTTACCGAACTGTAACAGTGACGGGTTAACACATGCCTACACAAGATACGCAAATACGGCGTATTTTTGTAATTGGTGACGTTGGTTGCGTGGAAGAATTTCCCCAGCCAAATAAGACAGAAATGTTGACTTTGACCCATATTCCTCTTTACTTCTATTTAATTAAAGCTTAACACAAGTCATTTTGTTTTTACTTAAGAACAAAACGTCTTTAAAGTAACAGTGCTTTTACTTGATAAAATATTCTGGTGCGCTTTCCACCTCGTGCAAACTTGATATCCTCTAAACATTAACATGTTAGCATTGATGTTGTTAGTGTGTAAGCATGCTCATGATATAGTATAAAGTATTTAGCTCAAAGTACTACTGTGTTGTTGTACAGCCTCACAGAGCCGCTAGTGTGGCTGTAGACATTTAGTCTCTTTATCAGATTATGGCCCATCTTGTTTTGAGTGAAAATGCCATGCAACACATTTCATCTGTTGAGTGACAATGCTGTGATTTCCTTAAGGTAGAAAAAGCAAGATAGGAAAAGAGCAACCTACCGTTTTAATATATATACATTTTTCAATGTCTGATATTCCTCTTTTGCTGTGAGAAGCTGTGCATTATGACCAGGTCAAAGTTCACTGTCAGTTCAGCAACCAGCACTCTGACTAACATCTGCCAGCGTTCCCCCTTCCCCTCCTCATGCTGTTTTTTTTTTACATTGCTCCCTTGCTTCAGCAACAACACCGTCAACATAATATACACGCAACATCTGAACTATCAAATATTTATACAATATTACTATGCAGGGCTGCCTTAAGCCAACAAGACTAAGCATCTTGGTAGGAAACGTTTACCGCTTTGTCATTTTTACTATACTCTACAGTGGCTGAGGTACAAGGCAACATTGCAGCTTATTGTCCATATGTGGATTGACTGGCTGTACATCTGCTGTACAGAATAAGCAAGAGCATCCAGTATGCATGTTATGGGAATATTAAAGTAAAGGGATAAAACGGGTGAAAATAAGCAGCGACGTGAGGGGAGGAGAAGGGAGGACAGTGAGTTTATGAATCCCGCTTTAATGGCACCACATTATTCAGAAGTCCTCCAGGCCAAAATCCAGCTGTTCACTCGTAGCCTCTCGCTTGCACTCACTATTATTTTCCCTCTGCTCTCATTCTACTTCTCCATTGCCCTGACGCACAATCTTGTTTTTGGTTTTTTTCCTATATTTTCAAAAGCTGCTCCAACCCACCTCACTCTCTCTATCTCTCCCTCTCTCTCTTTCGCTCCCCCTCCCGCTCTGTCTTTCCCTTAATCCCATCCACAGTAGTTGAGTGACAAACCTAATTGGAGTGCAGAGAGGGTCCAGTGGGAAACCAGACATGAAGCAAAAGAGACACTCACTTCTGTTAAGAAACATGCAACACATCGAGCCAGAGACCGTGATGGCCAGTCAAATAGGCTGGTGGGAGAGAAGCAATCAAAGCAGATTGAAAGCGTGGTGTGCGTGTGAATGTGAGACCGGAGTCTACGAGTGCGTGATACCTTGTTTAGAGCTGAAATGTCAGGTTCCTAAAGTAAACTCTGTCCCTGTGGAAGCCATCAATCATCCTGATTTCACATTTGTTGTTAATAATGTGTGTTGGATTGCTTAGTTCTGTGTGAAATACAACCCTACCTACAAGCTTTAGTGACTTCCTAACAACTGTTGCAGCAGAGTACAGAATTATTTTTTTTTGTCGGTGCTGCCTGTGTATTCATCCCTTCTTTCAGACATTGGTGTGAAACGCTGCTGAAATTGCAGACTGATTGAAGAAATCTGCCAGAATATTGCATTTAGTGGGGAAAAACATTTCAGGTTTGACACACCGGCATCCAAAATGACTTGGGCAAAATAGCTCAGTGCATATAGAGCTGTTAGGGTTCAAGCGTACATCTGCAACTTGTGTCCAAAAGTTAGAAATGTTTGAACTTTTAATGCTAAAAGTCCAGCCCATTATCTCAGGTAATTACATTCATATTGGACAATTCTTCACCTCACAATTTACATCCAATGCCAGTAAGGCAATTCAGGAAGTAGCATGCCTCTCATGTGGAGAGGCAGAAAGTAATGGAGTAGAGGTCGGGTTGGTGGATGAGCATGTAGTTCACGTGTCAGACCTGAGTTTGCATCCTGACACACACGAGCATTAATATTTGTTTTTTCAACAGTAAACACAATCATTCCTGAACCTTACCCATACAGTAGCTGCCATGCACAAACATCATTATTGGGCGGCTGTAGCTCAGAGTTGGAATGTGTCATCCTTCAGTCAGAGGGTTAAGTTTGATCGCCGGCTCTTCCAGTCCATGGCGATGTGACCTTGGGCAAGACACTCAACCCTAAAGTGCTTCAGTCAGTGTTTGAATGGGTGAATGACATGGAGTGTTGAAGCACTTTGAGTGGTTGGAAGACTAGAAAGGCGCTATAGCAAAGTGCTAAAAAAAAGCAAAAATGTTGCCATTGAAGGTTAAATAAGCAGTCATTAAAGATATTCATGGGTTTTTCAGAATCATCCAATATCTTCTGCTGTCTCAGATATTATGTCTAAGTGACACATCTCTGTGTTTTGGAACCAACATAATGACAAAGAGTGCCATTCATGAAATATGAATCTAATTTCATATATTTCCCTCCAACACATACACTACCTCAACCCTGGGGTGTTTTCAGCCCGAGGAAGCAAGCTGGATGTTGTTACCTTTTCCTACTGTAGGGGCCCCAGTGTCCTCCTTAATTGACATGGACAGCAGTATACGAACAGAGGACAAGTTCTGTTTACACCACATGCGTTGTCTGTGTGCATGGACGTTTTCACACGTGTGCAGTAAATGTTGAAATTACGAATCACTTGGTTGATTTCATAACATTCTCACAAAGATGAATAATAACTGATTATGTGTTTCAGCCATTTTTATTCTAAGGTAAACCATTATTTCCCGATACAAATGAGCTTTAAAGACAAAGCAATGGCTTTAGCTACTGAAGCCCATTCAAAGCAAGTCCTCGTTTTTTTCCTTTTTAAATATACAGAGGTGCACCTTAAGATACAAAAGGTTGAGTACCCTTGCTTTAGTATGTACAGCACTAAGTCAATGCATCACTGTTAATAAAGCCACGATTTTCAGTGCTAATTAAGAGTGTATTAATTTCTGTTGCTAAGCTCAGTTTGCATGGACATTGGCTGTATAGATATGTATAGTGATGACAGCGCAAAAAACACACTTGCATGGTTAAAAATGAAAGAGCCAAGATTGGGACCATTTCAATTGCTTCTCTACAGCTCTCAACATGGCGATTGTATTAACCCATGAATAGCTCAGTAGCCAGCTATTTGCAATAATGTAAATCATCATGGTTGTGTCTTTTGCAATTACAGTCTTTCAGAAAGGTTTCAATTAGGAAGTAACATACTAATAGACACGGATTTGTTCAGTATAGTCTGTATGAGTTTGTACCTCCAGTAGGAAGGTGGTGTGTGCAGTCAGGACTATACACACCGACCAAAGCCATTTACGCCACACAGTCCTTTGCAACTATGCAGAAAGTATAACTTGAGCTTGAGTAGGCTGACAGCAGTGAAATACTAATTGGCCAGTAACTGTCTCCTCTTTGTCATTTTTTTAGCTTACAGATACAAATTATTCTCATTGTTACTATGAAGTGAATAGTCTGTATCTGAGTAAAAATGATTACATGGGTAATTCAGTTTTATTATTTACACATAATCTTATTCTACTTAATAAGCTCATAATGAGAAGCTGAGTTATTTGGTTCTTTTTAATATTCTTTTCAGTCTTCGAAATGTTGTTGTTTGAGTAGAACATTTCTGAAACCTCTAACACCAGACCAATTTCATCTCTAATGCAATTGGCTCAATCTTTAGAGTTTTACACAATGTGTCTGAATGCGACAGGGTTTTATTATGTGTATACAGTAAAGATCGATTCCGTTATTGCGTTTTCTTGGTAGACCGTCAACAGAGACAAACATATCTCCGTTTTGAAAAGCTTGAAGTGGCCCGTGTCAAGTCAAAGATCATAAGACTTGTATGGGAACATTTTCAGTCAATGGCACACAGTGTGTATGGGAGCGCCTCAGGCCTTAGCTATGACAGAGGTTTCCTTTTTGCCTTTATATAAAAGACACACAGAAACCCAAACAGTACCCCCTCTTCCCCAAAAGCCAAAAAGCTAAATCAATATCTGATGACTGATTAAACCTTAACTAAAGTCCCATCAAACAAGACCAATATATTCTGACGACACTCCACACTCAGGCTGCCTGAAAACAGGGGAGTCCGTGCGTCAGTGGGATTCAAGCCAGCTAAAGTCATTGAAAGATAAATGAAAAGCGCCATCGAAAGATGTTTAATGAAATAATTAGCTGTCAAAAGGCAGGCAGTGGAGCTGGCAAGAAATCCATCACAAGGAAGGGTAAAATCCCCCGGTTTATGTTATAATCCAAGCTTCCAGGGGCCTGGGTGATAAGGGCCACTTTTTTCTTTTTACTGCATTTTGACTGGATTAATTGACAGGCTTGTCACAGGAGTGAAAGCTGTTTGGGGCGGCCCAGAAGTCAGGACCTAACTGTGGCTTAAAGGTGCAAGACCCGAGATTGGGAGCATTTCTATTGCAACTTCATTTTCTGCTCAGGACAAGACATTACTCTATACAAAGCAAATTGTTGTTTGCTGCTATATTTATTTTCAGTTAAATACAGCTCCTTTTAAAGGCTGCAGCACAGCCAATATTACTGCCATAAAATGTAACCCTGCACGTTTTCATGAGACCAGTGTGTGTCTGATTCTGTGTATTTCTGTCTTTTGTAGGTGAACATTTTGGATAGTTTCAGTGTTGCACATCTGAGATGGTAGTGCTGGAATTAAACAATTGTTACTTTTAGTGTAGTTGCAACCATCTTACATTTTTATTTCCAGATTCCTGTCTAAGTAAATGCTTTCTTAACATTTGAAGACTCAAATTCTGCACTACATACTGTCCTTCCTTGAACTTGGTTTTATTTCTCTGGTTTTTGAGGGTGAGTGGTAAATTCAAAGCCCAGGAAAACCTTCTTTAGCCTTTTGAAGTTCCCAGACCTGTTTGCGTGAAATCAATCGCAGGCACCTATTTTCAAATGCCTCACTTCAAAGTGCTATCCTGTCCCACTGCTGTCGCCAAGGCCTCCCTCCATTTTCATCAGGGAGAAAATGGTGCCTCTCAATTTAATTTTTTTAAGTGTGATTCTGCTGTGTGATTACACTTCCCCTAGTTGAGGCATTGTTAATGGAACATAAAAATAACTGACCCTGAAACTGTTGATGGTAGGGTGCATTATTTAACTACTCCTACCAAGGCCTCCAGGGAGGGAAGGAAGGAGGGGGAGATAAGAGAGGGAGTAACAAATAAACAGAGGAAAGATGGTAGAAGAGTGCATAAATGACAGTCTTGGCGAGACATTTCACAGCTGTGCTCAGTAGTGAAACTTTGCTTACCCATTGCAAGGTACAAAAACAGTTTTGCAGATGTGCATTGTCCTTGTCTGAAACTTCAAACCTCCTCCTGCTTGGTGATAGTAATTATTTAAGGGTCACACATCCTGATGTTGTTGTAATTGGTCTCCTGTGTGTAGATGAAGTGCCTCGAGGCTCTGGATCTCCGTGTGTGCATGTGTTACTGTACAAACAGGTGCTGTGGGAGCAGAAGAGGTGTAAAAAAAAAACCCAAAAAAGACAACAACAATAGAAGGACGGAACGGGTTCACAGAGAACCATTTCCCAACGTTGATGTAAAAGCTATTTCACGTCTGTTTCATGAATTATTCAGGGTACGGCTCTTTTTTGTTCCCCATAACAAAAACAATGGAGAGAAATGAGGAAAACTGGGGGAAAGATGGTCACTGTGTGAGAGTGTGTGTCTGTGCCTCATTATCAACAACAACCCATTATCCCTTATTTAGTACATTAACATGCCCACTATTGTCCCTGTTAAGTCTTAGTTTTGTTCATATTTGGAACAGAACATAAAAAAAATTGAATTTTTACATATTTTATACATCACATATAAGGTGCTTTAAACTCCTCAACGTCAAATACAGTCTCACTTAATTATGAAATATGAGTATCTGTGGCGTTATGGACACATTTAATGTCCCACTCCCTGGCTTGCCTTTGCCTTAAAATGGTCCTGCTTGCAAAAAAAAAAAAAAAAAATATATATATATATACACATACACACATACACACACAGCGGGTAAAATAAATATTGAACACGTCACCATTTTTCTCAGTAAATATATTTCTAAAGGTGCTATTGACATGAAATGTTCACCAGATGTTGGTAACAACCCAAGTAATCCATACATACAAAGAAAACCAAACACATAAGTTTAGAAATTAAGTTATGTGTAGTAAAATGGAATGACACAGGGAAAAAGTATTGAACACATGAAGAAAGGGAGGTGCAAAGAGGCATGGAAAGCCAAGACACCAGTTGAAATCTATCAGTAATTAGAAAGCAATCCTGCCCATTGTCAGTGCAAATTAATATCAGCTGGTTCAGTCCCAACTGATGGCCTATAAAAAGGTGTCTCATTACCAAGGTGTCACACGAGAAACATCTCATGATGGGTAAAAGCAAAGAGCTCTCTCAAGACCTTCACAACCTTATTGTTGCAGAACATACTGATGGCATTGGTTCCAGAAGGATTTCTAAACTTCTGAATGTTTCACCATAAACCGGCCACGACCAGGTGCTCCTCGCAAGATTCCTGACAGAGGAGTGAAAATAATTATCAGAAGAGTTGTCCAAGAGCCAAGGACCACTTGTGGAGAGCTTCAGAAAGACCTGGAATCAGCAGGTACAATTGTTTCAAAGAAAACAATAAGTAATGCATCAACCGCCGTGGCCTGTATGCACGCTCACCACGCAAGACTCCATTGCTGAAGAAAAAGCATGTTGAATCTCGTTTAAAGTTTGCTGCACAACATTTAGACAAGCCTGTGAAATACTGGGAGAATATAGTCTGGTCAGATGAGACCAACATGGAACTCTTTGGATGCCATAATACACACCATGTTTGGAGGTCAAATGGCACTGCACATCACCCCAAAAACACCATACCAACAGTGAAGTTTGGAGGTGGAACATCATGGTGTGGGCCTGTTTTTCAGCATACGGCACTGGCAAACTTCATATAATTGAAGGAAGGATGAATGGAAAAATGTACCGAGACATTCTTGATAAAAATCTGCTGCCATCTAGCAGGATGATGAAGATGAAACGAGGGTGGACATTTCAGCAAGACAATGATCCCAAGCACACAGCCAAGGAAACTCTCAATTGGTTTCAGAGAAAGAATATAAAGCTGCTAGAATGGCCCAGCCAATCACATGACTTGAATCCAATAGAAAATCTATGGAAAGAACTAAAGATTAGAGTTCATAGAAGAGGCCCACGGAACCTTCAAGATTTGAAGACTGTTTGTGTGGAAGAATGGGCCAAAATCACACCTGAGCAATGCATGCCACTAGTTTCTCCACAGGAGGCATCTTGAAGCTGTCATTACCAACAAAGGCTTTTGTACCAAGTGTTCAATACTTTTTCCCTGTGTCATTCCATTTTATTACACATAACTTAATTTCTGAACTTATTTGTTTGGTTTTCTTTGTATGTATGGATTACTTGGGTTGTTACCGACATCTGGTGAAACTTTCATGTCAATAGCACCTTTAGCAATATATTTACTGAGAAAAATGGTGACGTGTTCAATACTTATTTTACCCGCTGTGTATATATAGATTAAGAAACATATGATGAAAAACAAATGGGTGAAAAATATGCACTCAAGTTACATCCTTGCATTGAATCAATTGTGCACATGCACACAGAAAGTTATTACCATTCAGAGCAGGAGTGTATTGGCCATGATAAAGGACATCCGGTGTCCAGCAGTGTCTTCTACAAGTCTAAGGATCCTTGGGTTGAATCAGCTTGACACTCTCTGTGGGCTGTTTATACTCCTCTAAAGGGAAACCTTGAGCTGGAAGGCCTGCTGCTCTCAAACACAGACACGCATGCACAGAGTCATGGTTATGCATTCAAGCCGACATGTCCACAATAGCACACATACATGCACACACTTGTCCACCAGGCAGTCTCATTCACATGCTGGACTTGTATTCTAAGGCAACTTTGCTCCTCTCGCTTTCTTTCCCTCCCCCTTTTCCAATTGACTTGACTCCCTTTGCTTTTCATCAATAGGATTTAATTTGTGTGTCTCTAGACATGATGTGGATTTCTCTGTGTCCATCTGTCTCCACTTGTTTTGGCTTCTGTATGTCTTTTTGCTCTGTCTTGTTGAGCCTGGCACTCTCCCCACCTCCTCCTGTGTGCAATCTATCTTCCTCTAAATGTAGTGAATTGTGGACTTTAGAGGTCTGTGAAATGGCTGTGATTTGTGTTTCTCTCAAATTGCTCCCTTTTTTCTTCTCCCCTCATATTTGTCTGCACCTAAGCATGAAATCCCATCAGCTATCTATTGAACCTCGGACATAAATATGACGCATGAAGACACACGGAGTGATTTATTTATTTATGTTTAATTAATTTATTAGATTTATCTCAGGTATTCATTTGTCATAAGTGAATAAAAAGTTATATTTCAATAATTAAAAGAGAAGATTTCACATCTGCTTCTACTTAACACCACTGTCTTTTAGTTTGTGCACACTTTTCCCAGAGTATTGCTAAGACGGACAAACATGATAGTAAGACAGTGCCCCATCTGTTCTCTCTACACAGTGAAATTATATTAACTATACTTATTTAAATAAATTTGAAACACTATGAAAACCTGGTTCACACTCATATTTGGAGAAAATTTGTAAGGCAGTTGGTGAGTGATTATTCCCTTCTGCCAGCTGGTTAAATTTCAACTGCAAATGTTTGAATGATATTGCTTCTAAAAAGTGAAACCAGATTTGACCAGTGAGGTCAGTGGCTTAGAAAAATATTGTGCTTCTACAGCAAGCCTTTCACCTCAGATCCTATAGTGATCTTAAGTATTATATTTTTGGTAAGAAACTTAGTCGATCACCCTATTTAATTCTTATAGAGCATTATGCAACTAGCACCACACTACGGTAAAACTTTTGCTGAATACATTCTTTTTAGTTTTTTGGTTCTTTGCTTCCATCTGCAACCATAGAGTTACACTAGAGTTTGGTCTATAGGCCTTTACACACTGCATTAAGAATAAACAGCAACACAAATAAAAATACTCTTCATACCAGCAGTGATGCCAAATTGTGAATTTATATAATAAAGCAGCACACTGTAGGGTTTATAATTATTCTATGGCACCACATCAGTATGTCATGACATTGACAATGCCACTCTCTTAGTCACCATCAGATACAGTATACTGTCAGTGGTAACAATAGAAACAATAAATAAATATACATACAATCAACCGACCCACTGACGCAGCGGTGACCGGGATTGAAATTACCTTTACTTTAAAGTTAACTCGCATATCTCCCCTGTTTCCAAATCAGTGCACAGGAAATGTAATCGTGCACATAGGATTGTGTGTGCTTTAGGAGCTCAGAATATACACACACGAGTGTGTGTGAAAACCCTCGGAAAGACAGCACCCAGTACTCGGTAGAATTTGAACGATCTTCGAAGTTGGAACTTTGGTGGGATTCAATAAAATTGTCCTTCCATCGTGCTCCTCCATATATAGGTTAAACTGTATTCTGGATGTAGAATTTTTTTAGAATTGCATTAAAATGCTCATACACATTATTCCATATACGTTCACATGCCTAAGCAACCCTCACATTATTGATAATTGGTGTTGAACTGATGATAAGCATGATCCTCCTATGTGATAAGTATCACTTGCATATACAGCACACATCCACACAAAACACCACCCTTCTGTTGACGAATTACAAAGAACTGGAACTTGCCAGTCTTGCGCCATTTGGCGTTTGTACAGAAGGGTGCTAAAAATACCAAAGGAATATGCAAAAGACATTTTAAAGCTGCACTAATCAATATTTCTATATTAGCTATGGGTCAAATTATTAATTGTGTAATTTGAAAGTGGTGTCTCTTAGTTATGAACCCCCAGAGAATTATCACTTTGTTTCTCTCAGCTCTTCGTACCATTTGTTGTTGCAACTTTACAGTTTTGGATCAGTCTCACTGCTTGTTGTTTTCAGACGAAGCAGGCAGCTGTTATTGTTTTTAAAAAATGATGTTAGCTACCTGCCAACCACCCAAAAAAAAAGCAACTAGCCGGTGAACATGGCGGAGCATTTGACAGCGTACGAACCAAATATTTCATTCCTGGAGTTAGTAGAGCCCAAAGTAGAGCTAAAAGTACAACAGGACATTTTGGACTTTTTCTGATGTTTAAGACTTCATAAGGTGATACAATAACTGTGTTGTATTTACAGCTTGTTCTGCTGTCCACAACGCCAAAGAAAACGTCACCAGAAACACAACTCAAAATGTGCATGCCATCTGTAGGTCTGTTTGTCTGTTGTAATTCTATTCTGTAATGATGTGGGCGTGTTTCCATTCTTTATGCACTTAATAAATGAATCGATGCATTATTTAACCCTTCCTACTGTAGGTAGACCATTCCAGGCTGATGCATATCTACAGTAGGATCAGAATACGCTTGACATGTGGCGCAAAAGCCTCAGTAAACATTGCCATTAGCATTTTTCACTTCTATGTCAGACCTTTTCATTAAAAACCATAACCCGTAAACATTGTTATCAGTAAATCTGAATTCGCAATAACAGACGAAAAACACATACAATCCACATAAACACACTGGGGAAGTTCAGAAGATGTTTAAAGGCAAAGGCATGCAAGAGCCTGCGGGGACACACATAATGAGCCAAATCTGAAATGTGTGAATCTGAAAACAAAATCCATCAGTGCATTCTCATGGCCCGTCTCACCCCTTCCTCCCTTCTCTCTGACTATCTCTGACTCTGTTCCCTTATCTTCTGCTGCTCGCATACACACATGGTTTATCTAATCACAATACCAGAAATCAACTGAAACTTCTGAAACTTGTGCCGTCGCATACACCCCCACATGATCTGTTAAATGTGCACGTGTGAACTTGTGAATGTGCATAAATATAGTCTCTCAGCCATGGCCTAATTGCAGTATCTGAGACGGGGGACACAGCGATGTGAAGTGCTGATTTGATTTGTGTTTGTGGCTCTCTGAGAATGGCTTGATGGAACTGATGCAATTAGTGGTAACACAATTGTGTCTTTGTGTGTGTGTGTGCGTGTGCATTGCAGTTATGTACTGTTATTTATTTTGTGTTTTCAAAGTTGTGTGTTTTCAGCACGATCAAGTTTATCTTTGGTTATTTGAGAAAGAGAGGGAAGGAGAGCGACTCTCACCACCCAAGTAAAGTTTGCTGTCAAGAGGCAAAGTAAACATGGTTGATATCCTGTCCAAATTGATTTGTTTGTGTTTGTTGATTGAGATGAGAGAAGCAGCCATGGAGTGTAAATGTTCAAATTATGAAAAGCAGACTGCATAATTACATCTCTGAATATTTCCCTATGGGATACTCCCTATGGGGGAAGTAAAGAGAGGTCGAGAGACAGAAAGTGAGAGGAGATGGATACAGAGTGTGACAGGAAAGTGTCCTAACAAACTACCTGGTGAATGAGAAAATAAAACTTGATTAGGGAGATTTCAATCACAACACATATAGCGCTGTCTCTCGCGGTACCCTGGAGACTAATGGATTAGATCTAAACACTGGATTAAATTTAAATGCACCCTGGGATTAGGATTATGCGAGTGGGTTTTGAGAGATTTATGGCATGTTGCATAATGGATTTACAAGATTTTAACAGGTTTAAACTAGTATATTAAGATCCCAAGGAGAGCAGAAAAGTACAGTAGACTAAGGGAGGAGAGGCAATACAGAACGAAGAGTGGATTATTTTTAATTCATCCTTTGAAGGTATGTGCGTAGCCCCCCATCACGTCAGGTTGAGGAATATTCTGAGAGAATTTCACAGAATGTGTGAAGTGGGAGTAATATTTTCTGGAAAATAAAATTTAGTCTAGGCAATGATTAATGCATCATTTCATATTGAAATATGAGTGCCACTGAGCTGCCCAGGAGGGTCAGGCAATGTTTTATTGGTTACAAGCTGTTTTTTACTTTTTTACTAAGCAAACAAAGAATAGGAAAACACGGAGGCGGATAGACCCAAGTAGAGACAGACACACATAAAAATACATCTTTAGGTTATGTATGATCACCTTAGCTCTATGAACACAGGCACAACCCTGTATCAGACAGAAACACATCTAATATAACCGGTGCTTTGGGCTCGGCTCTGTCCCAAGATGATAAAAGTTCAGTTTATTTTATTTTATTTTTGACTTTTCATTAAATGTGTTTAATAGTTTTAGTTTAGTTTCTGTTTTTTTGGGAAGGTTTTATTTTATATACTTTATGCTTTAGTTTTGCAGGGCCAGCTATTATGTCCCAGAAGTATGTAGCTACATGTACATACAAAAGACATGGTTCGAGAACTGTAAAGATATGGCCATAATGTTTAAATCTTTTGATTTGGTAAAAGTTTGAGTACATTTTCCTACTACCACACTCAAAATAATATCCTCAAAAGCAATACACTTGCTATCCCTACTTTAAGCGAACGAGAGACAAAGCATGATAATAAATCAAACACCACAAGACATTGCCACTGTTTAGCAGTCTGTTATTGGTGGTTTGAAAGCTTGTGTTTCACAGAGAGCGGGGGGGCTCTCCACACATGGAGAAGAGGAAGGACAGCTAAAGTGAAGATAATGTTGTTGTTACCCATTAGAAACAGGCTCTGCAGTGAACAACACGCTAATGTGCTGACTGATTAGTTGTATTTGTGGTTTTAGCTGAGCTAGAGCAGAGAATATTTGCTTAAAACATATCTGTGCTGCTGTTTTGCCTTCATTGTTATTCGTCAAGTTAGCTGGAAATACTGTACTGTAGCTCTGTGCGTTTCATGTGGCGTGAGCACTGTGCTGGACTCCATTTTAAAAAAATAGCCTTTTAATTGCTACATTGTTTGTCAGCAACCAGGCAATTTCGTTTTGTGCGCACTGATTAATTTGGCATGCCGTTAACACAACAGACATCATTATGTTTTTAATCTAAACTCCTTGAATTTGCTCCTGGCGTTCTTCACTACTATTTTGGAAGAAGGTAATAACAGGAGTAAAAGGAAAACCAGCTAAAAAGAGACATATTTTATATTAAAACAAGTGCTGTGCTTGGATCTAATTAATGCCGATGTGAAGAGTGGTTCATTTGGATTTCGAAAAAGTAAATATTTGGAAAAGTAGCTGATACATATTTGAAAAATGAACTTATACGTATTTTAAAAAACTATAAAGAAACTTGAACGTGTTGAATGTGACAAAGGAATTTGGTGCAGGGTTTGTTACCCTGTAGGGCTATATATTTATTTTAAATTAGCTAAATTAATTTGCTTGTAACTTTCAAAATAGTGTTGAAAGCCAACATGAATGAGAATTTTATTATTATTCATGATATGATTGGATATATTTTTACCAAATCGCACACCCCAAACTACTACAACAATATGGATTGGTTGTGAATAACTGCAGCATAATGGCCTCTCCTGGAATCTCAAGTATGTCAAATTTCTGCAGTTCTAAGTCAAGAGAATTGACGGAAATCCATCCTGCATTAGTTTTTAATCAAGCAACAACGAATCACTGTCAATATCCACAAGCACAAATGAGATCCACTTGCGTGTAGAGGTCCCCTAAATGCAACTCAAACAGACGTGCATACAAATTACTTTTGCAAGCACACAAATTTAAGCCTCCGAGGAGATAATCATGCTTTGTGCTTGAGGAATGTCCCCTGGAGAGCAAGCTGGAGAAAAGCTTTACGAGAAGAAGAGAAGTGATAGAAGTCGTGTTGTTGTTTTCTTCTCGCATGCTTCAGTTTAGCTTTTGCAAGCAGAGATATTCTGCGCAGATGGATGTGAAAGCACACGCAGGACCTCTACACCGGAGCGTTCGTAGATCTATCTTGTGCTTGCCGATATTGACAGTTATTTGACCCCATAAGGCAATATCATTTCAATATCATTTATTTTACTTAATAATACGTTTTTTATTAAAATTAAATTTTAAGACAATATTTTTTCACAGCTTCTTTTCGTTTCAGTTGAAGTTTACTATAATTACATGTTCATACACTCATGTTCTTAATCAGTTTTTTAATGTTAATCCACATTAGAGCTATTAGGGATTGGGCAGAGTACCACCTGCAGGATCTGAGTCATATCTAAATAAAAGCTGTTTTTCACCAGCCCAGCATAAAAGCTTCACCTGTCTGTCTCTCACAAGGTCTACAAAAGTATTCACAAGGTCACATGGTAGGAATAAATTTAAAAAAGTGTTTTTTGGCCACACACGACTGTCATGGGTTGAATTTATCCACCTCCAAACCCTGACAGGAGACCTTATTTACCTAACACTATTTGTCATAGGCCTATCCTAGACCTGATATCTGCCCCCATTATCTGTAGGCCCCATTATTACACTATAGCATCTCCACTGCATTTTTGTGGATCACACACTGCCTTGCCGGTTCATGTGAATCATTACAGCATGGTCATCTGGCATTACACAACATGCATTTTACTTTTCAAATCAAAGTCCTGCAGGATCAGCTACACTGCCATCTCCAGTAAATTGATGTAACAGTCCTCCTCTGGGGTCCACTAAGGACTTTGTTGAAAAGGATTCTATCAGGGAGACATTCTCAAGGGGCCACTCTCTGCAGAGGTGGTGTTTGTTGTTGGACTTTGGGTTGCCCAGTTGTCTAGCCCCTACTTGGTCATTGGCTGAAATATTACCAATCAACAATTGCAATTTCATCATCCCTGCAGCATCCTGGTCTAACTACAGTGTGAGCTACTGTCACATAGTAGAGGATGTGCAATGACGGTCAGTGCCGTTAACGGCTTATTATCTGAGTTCTTACCCTGCCATTACAAAATACAACTTTGGCCACAGGTTGACGTGTGTTAATCTTGCCAGCTACCTGATTGTGATTTTCTCTTTAGATAGTTCAATTGTTGTTGTTTTTATTTTTAAAAAAAAGGACATTGTAGTTGAGTTTTTGTCTGTGAAAACAATCCATAAAGCATGATCTAAAGTTAATGGCGCATGTCCATTTAGGGCCTGTCCAACTTCCCTTTTGTTACTTGAACATCGCATAATCTGGGCAAAATGTGTTGTATTTAGTCTCTTAATTATTCATAGGTGTGTTTTGGGTTTAACCTGAATTAAAACAATCATAGTGTTACCCCATATCATATGGGGGATTCTGCAAATGTTTAAGAGGCCAGATGTCAACTAATATGGATTGACCAGAATACTTTGTAAAGTGAAAAACATGAATTGAATTTTGGAAATGAACAATTTCTGCAAGCATCAAGCTCATGTATCAACAAAAAGACTCCAGACTGCTAAACTCAGAGAGCAATTTGATTGATTTCACTGAAATTGAAATGATTAATCAACTAGGACGGAAATCTTAAGGATTGCCACTTTATGAATATAATTTTGGTCATGAAAATGTGATTCACTGTCATGGGAATGTATTGGTTAAAAATGCATATGAATTCTGAATGGGATTTTGCTGTGTGATTACAACAGAGTGCACAGGGGCCAATCGGAAACCTCAATTTCAGCCTGAAAAAGCACATTTTCATCAATTTAAGCAACATCTGCGAACCGTGTAATGTGCAAAATCCTCAAGAAAACCATTAATATTCTCTTACCAATTGGCTTACACCTCCTTATTAGTAGATACTGTAGATTACTCATCTAATTCATAGTATTTTGTGCCATGCTCCTCGGTAAGTGCTCTCTGATAATTCATCATTAAGAAGAGGCTTGCTCCACTCTCACAACTCTGACAGATGTCACTTTGCTTGGCTTGCTTCAGGCCCCGGTCATACTTCCCAGGGGAAATTATTCTGATGTGAATTTCAGGGACCAGAGTCGGTTTGCTACGCTAACTTCAGTCAACCAACCCTAGTTGAACGTTGCTAAGAGTAACTCCTTCAACTTCAACTAATGACATATTGCTCACTTGAAGAAATATAAAACATGGTTTAAACCTCTTCAGTGGTGCGGTGCATTTATTTTTGGATCAGTTTTGATTTCTCTACACGTGAACAAAACTCCAGCAGGAAAGAAATAAACCACATCTCTGCCGCACTGTTACTAATACGCAGCCACACACTCTATTTCTGACCCCCATAGTGCATTACTCCCCAATGGAAGGCATATTCTATTCCAAGGGGTTTTCAATTTAAATTCAAAGATATTCAGTTGGAGAACATTTTCTCAAGCAAAGGTCCCGAACTAATTGACCTGCCAGAACCATCTGAGAAGCCGTCATTGGAAAAGGGCAGGCACTTTCAAAAAATACTGGCAGGTGGATCGAGATATAAGAATCCGTCCATTCTTGACTAAAAGCTCTGTTTTCACTGTGTACTTTTCTCTTGTTCGAGCCCACCATGTGAAATGACTTTAGTCTGACTCATTTATCTCTGACCCGAGTCACAATGCTTATCGTAATGCTGAGATGTGATTGGCTGAGTAGCATCGCGTGAGATGATTTAGAAGGAGCAACAATAATGTCATTCTTATGATGTCGCGAAGCAAATGATAGGGGTACAATTGCAGATGAAGTCAAAAAAAAGAATGCAATCAGAAATATATTGTTGTAGTGGAGATACACATTGTGCAATAAAAGCATTGGCAATTGAATTTACACAAATACAACGGGGTGAAAATTCCTTTTCATTCAGTCTGAACACACCTTTCCTGACCCAGATCATCAGAGTTGAAGGCAGATACAATACAGACGCTACACTGTTATGTTCTGTCTTTCAAAAGGGGAGATTATTTTTCACTCTCACACACTGTCAACCCTGGAAGCATGTATTTGCAGTTTAATATATCATTCTAATTCAAAAGATTTTCAGCTACCAGGTGCAAAGTGAATATGCCAACCTAAAGAGAAGTCACTCATCTCCTTTTTCAACCTCACAACACATCAACTGAGCACCCACCCACACACACTTATGTGCAGATACAGTGACACACACACTTCACACAAACACAAAGTATGGCAGGCGGATGGTTTTTTCACCAACGGCATGAAATGGGTCATATTGGCCAACGCTTAATATCCTTAAAGTTCACAACTCTCTCTTACTGCTCCTCTAGTAATCAAACCAAAACTCCCGGAGCATTCAAAAGATGATGGCTGTTGACAGAGATAAGATCAGAGTATTCCACCTTTTAAGAGTAGAACTTTTCAAATGGAGCCGCTCACGCTGTGAGGTGAAAGCGGAGCTAAACCAATTACATCAACACTGCTAAAAAACCAAACCCACGTACACAAGGAGATGGAGGACTGAGCCCGGAAGAAAACCTGCTTTTTAAAGTCACAATCGAAGTAACATTTGTCTTTTCACAACTTGAATTTATTTTAGAACAACATGGTTAAGTATTGCTGTATTTTGTAAACAAACAAACTGCAGTGACAGCATACGGTGAATGTAGAATTAGTCTAAAGCAGGGGATTGAGACACAGCTGTTTGCAAGTTTGCTTTATTAAACTGGTCTTAACTCAAATACTACTTAATTCTGCCTTTTAAAGGAACTTATGTGTTTTATTTAAATATTATTGTTAAGTTAATTGTTGTGTTACCATGGTCATATAGCCCTTTCGATGACTTAAGACAAAAGACAGCATTTAGATTGCAAAAAAACACACGCAGAACTGAATCAGCATTTTTGTTTATCATGACTCTTCAGATAAACAACTTATATCACTGCACAGTAGGCTTTTGCCGATTGGCGATCGGTTTGCATATCGTCAATAGAAGGGATAATCAACCATTGTTATTTCCTACGCCAATATCAAGGCGATTTTAACTAACTTACTGATCTCTAGAATCTGTTCCCTACTCTGCATTTTGGGATGCTTCTGGTGGAGCGGCATGTCCGCCCTGAAGTCCAGTTAATCAGCACGAGTGATGAGTGAATTTTAAATCCTTAATTACAAACCTTTACAAGGATCTGACAATCAGCCTTTTCGTTCTCATACTCACTAAATTGTTGCTTTGTGCTCCATAAGAGTTGTAAACATTATAGGGTTGTATTAAATGTTAAATTTTATTTATTCAACTGTGAGTTTTTTCACTTTGAGTTAGGTTTGTGCATGATGAATGGGGAAAAAAAGCCATCATCAATGGAGCTCCGTCTCACCATGGCAACAGGTAAACAAAAGATATAGTTGGACAGTGCACACTCATCTTAAAAAAGAACCTGATTCAGAGCGGGACAACAATACATTACAATATAGTTTTATTCAGTATTGTCTATTAATTCTTCATTTTTCATTCTATGATAAAGTGGTGGAATCTGACTATTTCTTAAAGTGTAGCTCAGATTAGTTCAGCTTTAATCTGATGTAGATAAAACACAGAGGCCAACTGAAATTGAAAAATCTAGTTGCTGTTGGATGTTTATTTAGAACTTGTCTCAACATCATTCAGTGGCTTTATTGCAGCTGCTTCAACATCACTGAAATACTGTTAAAACAGGTTCACTATACGCAGCCTATTTAAAAAAAAAAACTCACTTTCAAACTACATTCTGCAGCTTCACCACGATCAAGCTTACTCAGCAATAATGATAAATAATCTCTATTTTTATAGCAATTAAGTTCCATCAGAGACGGATGACATCAACTGTGTGCACAGAGTCCCATTGCTATCTATTTTTTCTCCCACTCTCAAAAAGAAGGACATGGATGGGTTTTATTCTAAGCTGAGAGTGACTTGAATCTTTGTAATATTTGAATGTGAGGGCAAAAAAATGATGTTGAAGGAACCTACAGAACCTACTACATGAAACCAATAACTTTAGATTTGTCCAGATAACAAACTAATATCCAACCAGGATTTACATTCTGACGTACAGTACACCGCGGCTCATTAATGCGCTGCGATACACGCTTTGCTAAGGACTGAATAGATGAGGAAATAAAACAGCCGGCTGTATAAAAAGGGAGGAGAGAGAAAGAAAGTCGGTGTTTCTTAAATGAAAGGTTAGGTTCACAGAGTCAGTTACCATGGTAACAGACCCGAGGTTTAAGTTACATATTTCTAGAACTGAAAAAACAGAGTTCCCTCATCTCAGGATAATCTAACTCAGAGTTTTTGCCAAACCTGCTTTCTGAAACAGGGCCCAGGACAGTGAGAAAAGGAGTATGAATGTTTTGTGTTACATCAAATTGCTATAAAAGATTCAAAGTGGATGATAATATTGCTGCATGTGTCCTTGGTTTGAAATAGACAACTAGTTGCGTTTATGTTAACTTAGACAACTTCATATGGCCACGGAAAGTCAGGGCTGTGTGTCAGTGAGCTTGTTTTGGAGTTGCTCTGCCCCCAAGTGGCCATTAAATTGATTAATGCAGCTTTACAGATATGTGAATAATCCACACAGATAAACCCACGGTTGTAAAAAGGTATAGGCTAAACCTTTATTCTATGCATGAACCTTAGTGAAGGGAAAATGCTGGACAGTAGAAAATAAAAGGTCTATTCTATAAGTTTACTCATGTATTATAACTGATCCTGAAACGTTATCTGCAATGGACATTTGGGTAAAATGACATCAATTACAGATAATGTTTTTTTCACTGACACATTGTTTGAAGCTGAGAACTGCACTGGCTTCATTTGTGTATTATTGTAAATTACATTTCACTTGTCTTTGTCATTATCATGTGTAAATGTGATATGACTAAAACCTCTAAACTCACTCACTCACAGCTGCAGCTCTGCCTCCTCATCTCAGCCCGACCCCTCTCCCTCCTCTCTGACGTGCACTGCATCTGTCACGGGGCGAACTTTGCATTAGCTCTGAATTATCTCCTCATTCTCTAAAAAGTATGATATCAGTGCAGGCAGCAGATATACAGACACAGAGAGACATGATGTCCAGTAGACATTGTGATTTGGTGCCAGGGGGAAATAGAATTAATATTGTGCCAGCAATCTTGTTAAAACTCCCACCCTAGCCCCACCCACAACACAATCACACACAATCACTCACACACACACACACACACACACAAACCGGTCGTTGCCAAGCAATCCTATTAAACAATGAACGTGGCATTTAATCTCTTAACAAGGGGGGGGGTGCAGACAGACAGACAGACAGACAGACAGACAGACAGACAGGAATATTAGCACTTTCTCTCCCTCTCTTACTTACTGTTTAGTCTCCACCCTTCACTTCATTCTTTGTAGTGCAGCTTCTCATTATCGACTCACTTTATTCAAGGTGCGTGCTAGCAATAACTCATAACAATGCTAAGGTAATGCACAGTAAGCACAGCACCCTGGCTGTCCCTTGTATTATACATTGAATGGATCTACAGGGAACATTCAAATGATATCTGTTAAAAGCTCAAATAATCCAGTCGAAACAGCCTGTAATATCTGGATCCAAATACACAGCCTAGTGAGTGAGTCATATCTGGCTAAAACACACATGCACACATACCAAACAACATGCATTTGCACACCCACCACTATCCATTAGCATAGTTATCAGTTACCAAAGTTACCACTACAGCACTGTATACATAAATCCTCTCGCAGATACTGATCTGTATAGTACGTATGATAGGCACATATATTTCACATACACTAAAAATAATCCTCGCCTTGGTGCAAGAGGAAAACTGACTGACCCTCATCTTCATCCTTAAAATCCCCAGTACCCTTTAAAGGTTTCATGCAATTAAACTTCATGCATTACTTATTATTAGCCCCTATTTTGGAGAAAGTGGGAATTGGTTCCTTTTCATACAGAAGGATGTGTGGAGAATTGTGTCATAAAAAATAACTAGTATTTTTGACAAAAGATGAGTAAGCCTTGGGCAAAACTGACTCGATCACATATTTAATTAAACAGAAGATCTCTTGAGAGAAAATCGGTGCATTTGAGTACAAACCTGCAGAAGTGAAGGTCAGCTTTAGTGTATGCTAATGTGCTTTCTGTTCCATCTTCACATCTTTAGATATAGCGTTTATACTAATACGACTACATTGAAAGGATAAATCTCTTTGTCTGAGACTCCATAAATTCCTGTGTTACACCTAAGATACCATTCTTGGAGTGTGCTCCAACATTTCATTATTATAGTCTCTACATTCCACAGACCCTTGTCTTGTAACTGAGAACCATTGTCAGAACTGCAAAAATGTCTGAACGTTAAAATATGACTTAATGGCTAAAGTCTGCCAACATCCAATAAAGATATTATTCTGGATAATACGGCATGAAGAACATTTTATGTGTTCCATTGTTCAGGTTTTCAAATAAGTGGAATTCCAGCAGATTCTTTTGAGTTACTGTTCCATATAAAAGGTAGTTCATTTACAGGCTCTGCTATGTTAGCAGAAAGATGCAATTCAGTTCAAATAGCATCCTCACCTTATAGTTTACTTTGGCTTGGAGTCTAATTGGAGTGTTAATGTTTTTGTTGCTGCTCCTTATTCACAATAGGTCCATAATTATCCTTGTGCATCACAATGTCCTATTTATATCTATTATCGAGCTGCTTTAAGTTTTGAAACCAAGTCTGCGATGTAGAAATAGGTAATTGTGCAATTTAAAAGTACCCCATTATAATCGAATACCCTTCATTCAGAGTGTTTTTAAGTAAAGGTACACAAGTATCATCAGCAAAATATACTTAATTATTCAAAGGTGAAGTACTCATTACACAGAATGGCCCCTTTTCAATTCTTGTATCAATGTACAGTATGTGTTATATTAGTGTATTCATATTACTGATGCATTTTCTTCCGTCGCAGACTGAGAGCTCATCTGTTCAGACTCATATTGTATTGCCTTATGTGTTTTGGAAGTAAAATCTTACTCTGCAAAGTATCTAATAGCCAGCTGCAGAATAATGAGGCAGGGTTCATAGTACATTTTCCCTTTGAAATGTTTTATAGTACAATTAGAAACGGGCAGAAAATGGAAATACTCATGTTAGGTAGAATTACTAACTAAGATATTTAATAATAATACTTTAGTATATGGACTTGCATACGACCACTGCATTTAGAAAGTAACTAAGTATATTTACTACCACTTGCTGCAAGTTACCAGCAGCAACATTGAGAGATCAGGAGTTAACGCATCCATTATTATACCCCAAAACTATCAATATCATTCATTATTCTGAATTAATTTTGGTTAATGTTTGGGTTTTTTAATGCCTTTGAATCAGAATTTATCATTAATAAAAATTAGCACCAGGGCAATTAAAGCAGCTTGGATTTATTTTGCTAATCGATTAGTTGATTCAATAGACAGATCTGTAAATCAGTTTCCCCACAAAGAATTACACAAAAAAGCACCACTTTAAATCTTGTGTTTACCAGGAATATGTTATTAAGTTTCTTGGAAATAAGACATTCAGAATGGAAAAAATGAAAAAATAAACCTGTCTAAAGAAATTGTAGTCAACTAAGAGGGAGCTGCCCTTCTAAATATCCTGTCCCCCGTACAAGTTCTTCCGACTTTTCTTCTTCTTCTTTACTATCCTCAAGTACACAGACACCCACTGGGAGATTTAATCCCTCCAGCATGCCCCAGGTCGATCCCAGGGTCTCTTCCCAGTCAGCCATGCCCAGAAGAATTTCCACAGGGAGTGACCAGGAGACATCTGTATCATCCACACCTCCCATGGCTCTGCTTAGTGCAAAAGAACAACGGCTCAGTACCCCGATCCCCCTGCTTTTCTTATTTTAATCATGTGAAATGAGACCTAATTGTCTAAATCTTAACCCTACAACAAAGTCCTTACCTTTGAATGTCCTAACTAATATGGTCCTAAAGTCACTTTTGTTCTCACAAGGACACAACTACAGGAACACACTAAAACACTTAAATGCTGTTCACAACCTTGCAAATAATACTTCAAGGGAAAGAAGAAAGAAGAAATAGCCATGAAAAGGTGAAAGAAAACAATTTGTAGTCCAAAAGGCCTCAGAGATCAATAAAAACTGCTGATGTCTTAACACAAGGTTAGACGGATAGACAACAGGCTTGTGTGACTCTCACATTCAATCCTCATCATCTCGCTATCCCACTCCCTTCCTCTCTCACACACATACACACATTCTCACACACAAACAGTCAGAAGTGATGAAGGCTCGGTGATGTAAGTGTGTTGAAACTGAACACGAAGGTCAGAGGGATGCTGGAAGAACCCAGGCCCACATTACTGAAGTGACAGGAGAGAAATTTCCTTCTCCCTCTTCCTTTCCTTCTTTCTTTCTTTCTTTCTCCCGAAATATACACACACACACACACACACACACACACACACACACACACACACACACACACACACACACACACACACACACACACACACACACTAATGCAGACAAAACACAGACCCACACACAAGCGTCCATACGCACAAATACACCCAAATACACACACTGCACAACTGATGGATGCTGTTTGAGTTGGAGTGGAAGTATCCTGTTGTTTTCTACTAAGCACTTTCTGTTCAGCACTCATTGCCAAGAGTAATGGTCAGTGAAGAGCCCCACTGCTCTGTGGGTGTGTATATGTGTGTGTGATAGAGAGGGGGGAGACTTCTTGATTCCAAAATCTTTTGTTGTATTTTCACTCAGACTTCACACTCTAACTGGATTCGTTTTGCTTGACCGCTCATCCCTGTGGCCCAGCACACTGAACATTTGCATGTATGTGCTCAGCCGAAGAGAGTTAGCCCGTTCGACTGTAAAGCAGCGGGCTCGATGTAAAGAGTGCATTTCCACTTCATCCACTGAGTCTCCGGTGACTAGTAGGTTGGCACTGGCAGGAGCTGGTTCAGCCTGATCTCATTCCCAGGCTTTGCACGATCTTATGTGCAAGGGACCCTTTAACGTATGTATGACACAAACCAGGCTTTCAAGTAATCCCAATGTAAACCCATCCAAGTCAATACTGGATGCTCAGAGCAAGTTCTCCACAAGTTAGGTGAAATACTATAGTCCAAGAGAAAGTCCGCAATGGGAGAAGGATGAGGGGGGTGGCTGGGTCAAACATACATATTGATTGATTTATTAATTTAATTTATTCGATGATTTATGAAACAATACGTCATGCAGTCATTACATTCATTAGAAAGATTACCATGACAACACAAAAAGGCTTTAAGGCTTATTTCCATGCCTGTCATTTAGTATAACACTATAATAACACACAACAAGACAGCAAGTGCAGATAATACAGTCAACATATAAATAGCAGGCGGCAGGGTAGTTATGTCAACATGATGTTATTATCTCGATATAAAAAAAAAGAAATTAAATTGAATATACTACACGGTTAACCATATCTTAAAAAATGATGGCTGAATGACTTATTTAAGTGGACCAAATTAGCTTAGGTAGCCTACGTAACAGAGCTATCATAACGAAAGTACTTATTTTAACACAAAACTTCACAAAGTAGTTTTGTAACTTAACCATAACCAATTAGTTTTGTTGGAATCTACAACGTTAACCACATGTTTTAAAGTGTGACCATTGTGGAGTTAGTTTGATGGGTAGAGCTACAGTGCTTTAAAAAGAAGTCATACTTTGTTTTTGTGTTTTGTGTACTTTTGGTTGAGGGTTGTTATTATATTTTGGGCTCTGCCTTTTAGGTCCAGTCAAGGAAACTCTTCGTGCTACTGTATACGATGGTATTTTAGACACTAGTGTGTTTTAAACTGACAGTTTAAAGAAGCTCATTTCAAATTGACAGTGTCCCCATGTACTGTGACGTACATTGTAAATAGTTTTCTGAGTTTGGTGTAGAAGAATTTGACTGGCCTACCCAGAGACCTGACCTCGTCCCCATCCATCAATTGGAAAGTGGACTGCGAGCAAGGCCTTTTCCGGCACCGTCCTTGCCCAAGCTCAGTGTGCTCTTATGGGAACAATTCCCTACAACAATGTTTCAAAATATTGCAGAAAGAGGCTAGAATGGCAGCATGTTGATGCCCATGGAGTCCACAACTGTAGCGTAGCGTGTAATACTATACAGTGATGACATTTTGGTTTAGTTTAGTCCGGCTTTTTGGAAAAAAGGATGGTAGGAGTGAGCCATTTAAAAGCCAACAAAAAAACAAATAAGAAAAGATATATAATAAAGGAATTCTTACTGAACTCCACAGTCCACAACAGGCTGGTTTCGTAGGCTCTTTTCTCTCCACTCCTGAGGTTATAACTGGCATTATAGATTGTTATCCACTACACCAGCTGGTTGTTAATTTTGTCTATGGGCATTTTTTTTGTGCATTCATTGAATGAAAGCGTTCTCTTGACTGTTCTCGTCCAGGTATGAAAACAGCAAACAGACAATATCTTCTCTTTAAGGATCCTGGCTTCCTTACTTGAGTCTTCCATCTCTATTATTATTCTTGCTTTAATTTAAGCGTGTCTCCTTCCTTTTTTGTCGTCCTCTTGTATCATGTCCATCTTTTCCACCCACTTAGCCACGCTTAGCCGATCTAGTTAATCAAAATCACAAAAAGAAATGTAATTTTGTTTGGTGCGGCAATTTAATGTTGTCACAGCTGTGTTTTGTATTTTTACAAGCGGTTAAACATAGCTCAGCCAATCATAATCAAGGGACGGAACTATCCATTTCATAATATAGGTTTTACTGTGTGTCAGACTTTGCACTAGTTTGTGTGTTCGACATGTAGAATATTTAATAAGACACAAGCATTAAACACCCACAGACAAACAGGGAGATCTGCCAGGCCCCAGCACACACGGTGATGATCGCCCAAGAGTCAGCAGCTAGCTGCCTCTTCCAGCACAACGTGGTGCAGCGTAGGTACTGTAGGTCTGAAAGGTTTAGCTGCGTCTTAAGACAGAAGCCGAAGCCTCCCACAGAGAGGCCTAGTCAGCCCTTCATCCAGCCTTCTCTGCTTCACAGTAAGGTGACATCAAGCAGCCCCTGTAGCACTGAACACAGGACAGGAGCGAGACATAAACATGGCACGGGACAGCCAGTCTGACACAAAGCACCACACCTAACTGTAGCCTAGCAGAAGGCCCCCCGTATGTGTGTATTGGTGTGTGTGTGTGTGTGTGTGTGAGCTTGTTAAGTATGCGTCTGTGTGTGTGTCTTGTTTACAGAGCTTTTCTGTCATATGTCTTCATCTCCGCTTTCTATCCCCTCACTGTTCTTCAGCTCTGTGGCTAAGCCAGCATGAGGCTGAGACACACTTTGTAGGTTTCATCCCTTAGCTCAGAGGTGAGTATTTATGTTCCTATGTGTGCAAAAGGGGAAGAGAAGGAGAGAGAGGGGACGACTGTGTACGTGCATCTGTGAAACCGAATGTATTGCCCTCAAAAATGAATGTTTCCTCTCTGAAATTGTGCAATGGTGACCAAAAAAAGTGCTCTCATTTGCCCTGTAGGTGTGTGTGCGTGTGCGTGTGTGTGTGTGTGTGTGTGTGTGTGTGTGTGTGTGTGTGTGTGTGTGTGTGTGTGTGTGTGCCTCAACAGTGTGATCCGGAGCTTATACTCTAGTGAAAGGCAGCCACCACATTCAG
Source organism: Anoplopoma fimbria (assembly GCF_027596085.1). Taxonomy (NCBI): domain Eukaryota; kingdom Metazoa; phylum Chordata; class Actinopteri; order Perciformes; family Anoplopomatidae; genus Anoplopoma; species Anoplopoma fimbria. Next base: position 29,457,686 of record NC_072457.1, on the reverse strand, counting down.
AAGCCTCTCCTTGGGGCATATGCATGGAAAAATCAGGCTTAGGGGCACATCAATTTCACAAGCTTAACCGAACGACGGGTGGTGTCTGCGTGCGTGATTTGGGGCTTACTTCAGATGCATTTTTTTTATTTTTTATAGTGCTCCTGTTTCAAGACAGTGAGCAGCACCTGGGGGGGTCTCTGTCACATGTTAAATGCTGTCATAATGAACGTATCGAACCAAGTGTCAAACAAAAGCAGGAGATTTAAAGTGATTAAAGCCATTTATTAAACATATTGTTTCCCCACGTCTGACAACTGAGACTAAGTGTCAAATACAACGTGTTTATTTAACATGTATTTTGTCTCCTCAGAGGAATCCTTTGACAGCAGTTATTAAAAGAGAGTTTAGACTACTCAAAGATGAGGGATTGCTCTGTCCTTTGTACATTCCTTCTGTTCCATTAGTGTAAGCAGAGCACGAGGAATATAGTATTGATATTTAAGACTTGCTGTTCACATTAGGGAGAAAAATGAAACGACATTTGAGAGGCCTCTGTTTGTTTTCTGATTTTCCAAAAGCCTTTTTTAATGTCTTACAAACAAGAAATTGCTGCCTGTGGAGACTGCAAAAGAAGAAAAACAAGCAAGCGAACAAAATGCGGAAGCATCATAGAGAGAGATGTTTGCACATTTCACCTATTAATCTTTCTCTTCGCCAGTGTGTGCTACTGAATTGCTTACATTACAGGCCAACTGTATATATTTTCCCACTATCTTGAAGCTAAATCACATACATGCAATGAGATTAGTTCCCCTAACTGACTTTTACTTGATTTGAATCCCACAAAGCATTCATTTTGAAGAACATCATCATTATTTCATTTTCCCAGGCAAGTGAACAACACAATTCCGTTTGATTACGAGCCGTGCACTCATGCATTATAAACAACTGAATCATTTCATTACATTTTAAGTCATTGCGAGGGAGCGGCACATGCTAAATCAGTATTCATAAGTCCATATTTCTTCTTTGATGATAATTTCTCATTTCACCAGATTAAAGGGCATATTTTCGATAAAGGGCCCGATAAAGCATTCTATGTGAGGGGCAGAGGAGAAAAGAAAGAGGACAGAGAGGGAGAGAGGGAGAGAAACTGTGGGTGGGGAAGAAACCCATGAAGGGCATTTTAAGATATTTGGATTGGTTGTATTGTGAACTCATTCGCTTTTGTTCCTCAAGAAATTAAATTACACAAAGGACAACACTTTGAATGTGTGTGTGTGTGTGTGTGTGTGTATGCCTGGGAAGCAGGAACATGATTGTGTGTGAGAACTTAGTGCTCCTCCCTTTAGCATCCACCCAGCAGACACCAGACAGAGCTCCGTCCAAAATGGTAGTCAGAGTGTCGGTTCCCTGCGAACGATCAAAGAGCTCCGTGGCTCTGTGCTCCAACCACCAAGGGATTTACTGTCCCTATGATGAGCGGGGAGAGAGAATTAAAAGGACAGACTAGAGAGAGGAAAGGGGATGATATCGAAGAGAAAGAGGGGAAGCAACAGACAAGGGCTATGAAGAAATGAAAGCGAAGCAAGGGAGGAAGAGGAAGAAGGCAAAACTGAAAGCAGAATGGCTAAGCATGGCTGAAAGGAAGCGGGAACGCAAGAATGAGAGATGAAAAACTGATGGAGGGAAAAAAAGGGACTGAGGGAGACAGAGATGAAGAGGAAAAAGGGGGTAGAGAGGAAGAAGAGGAAGGCACCATTAGAGTTAAAATGAATGGAGAACTAAGAACCTCAGGGCCGAAAGCTTCTTAGAAGCTGAAGAGATGATTGCAACTATCGCATTGCCCCTCATCTTCCCTCTCTCCACATTGTTCCCCTGTTCCAACAATACACAGAGAGCAGAGTTGGATGACTGTGGGGGAGACAGGAGAGAAGTGGGCCAAGCAGGAGAGGTAGCTGAAGACCTGAGGCTTCAAAGGGCTCGAGGACGTGTTAATCCTTTTCTCTTTGTCTATTCATCTCTTTTTTCACTGCTTCTCTTTCCCTTCTAGTCCCATCCATCCATTGTTTCTCCTCACTGATTCCCTAACAACTTCCACCCCTCTGTGAATGTGCTTAATAATCAAAACCCTTATCATTAAGCACTGGCAACACAAGGAAGAATGTTATAGCTACATTTTCCTGTTGTGTTACATTAATCCAGAAGTACAGTGTCAGTCTGTTCCCTAACTATGTCATTTTTAAGGAATAGGACTAAAGGACAAACTCAATATTATTTGAAACTAATACCCCAATACTCAGGTTTTGTAGTTGTATCTCTCTATGGCTGTACAAATCTGCTTTCCAGTCACAAGGAATTTAATGCGGAGAAATTAAGAAAATGTTAAGTACCTCTCTGTCATCCAGTTCCGGTTTAAGACTCGGCTACTTTACTCAACCCCTCGACTGTTTTTAAGATAAGACCCAGCCACTTGTCCACATCTACCCTCCACCAAATGAGGATTCAAATTCAAAGAGTAGCCACTTAATCTCAAAGGTTTATGGCATGGAATAGAGAAAGATCAGAAGATGGCAGTTGTCTGAAAGCAAATTCCAATTGCCACTGCCCTCAAGGATCCTCGTCCCAACCTTTGCCAAACCAACCAATTTAGTATTTAGCATCTTTCGGTGTCTTTGTTAATGGCCAACTTCATTTGCAGTGTACATATCTGACTAAAGAGGGTAATAACTCCGTCCTACAGATGTTGACTATGTTCTACCTGATGCACAAATATGTCTAACAGATGCCCTAGAACTTACACTTGCTCTATAGTTTCCAGAACCCCTTTAATGCCCAATCAACCTTCACTTTAACACAACCACCTCTGACAATCAAACACATACTACACAGAACATTAGCTTTTACCATTATACCAGAGAACCTGGAAATCAAGGATGGCTCTATCCCCTTGTTGCTACTTCTATCTGACAGCTTATTTGCTATGGATTGATTATTTGCTAAGCTGTAGAATGGTTTGTTCACACTCCATTGCATTCTCAGCATCTTGGCTGCATTCCATAAAGCCATGGAATGTAAAAAAAAATAAAAAATAAAAATCAACTTTAGCACACCCTGGTTGTTTGTGTGGTCACTTTTATTCTTCAACTGTCAGTTCAAGTAACCAACTGGAAGGCCTGGAAGAATATAACAAGTATAGAGAGTGAGTCAACACATATCGTCTTTGATAGGATTGTTTGATAATTGCAGAACATATTTGCTGTAATGCCTCTTTGGATAGCTGATAGAAGAGAGATGACAGAAAATGGGGTACAACATCCAACCCAGTTCAGTGTCGGCGGTTTAACCCCCCTCAGGCACACAGGCAGCCGATGAAAATACTTTTTTCACTGTAATAATGCAACTCTATATGCATTGGAAAATGAGACATAAGGCAATCATTTATCATTTTTTTGTCATCCTTTATTGATATATCTCAGGCTTATGAGAAGCTGGAGGCCATTCCACCACATTGGGTAAGAATAGGCAGGGAACATCCTATGGTTCCCAACTGTATTGTCTTCTTGCTATCCCTATGATATGTCTGAAATATGAGCAGTTGAGTCAGAGACTGATTTTGCCTTCTCAGAATGTTTTAATTTTACTTAAAAAAACAAAACTATCCAATAGTTCACAAACAATTAAAAACATCAGAAAAGATTAACTTAATTTAGACTCTTTTTTTGGAGGGTCCTGACCCCTATGTTGGATACCACAGTATCTCATCTTTTATCACGTCTTTTCTTTGGACTTTTTTTAAGAAACTGGGGCCCTTGGAGAAAAAACTTACACAGATACCAGCAGAGCATTCAGGCTCCACTGAAATATTGCCAGTAACTACAAACATACAGTTTATTTTATGCAGCCCCCCCCCAACATTCTATGCATATGTCCAGGGCCCTATGCGCCTTAGCACATCCAGAGGCGACCTGTCACACACAACATCATAAGCATAATCAGAGAACTCAAAGCTGGTATATATGAAACAAAACACCCACATCCCCACACCCACTGCACCTTCCGGCACTGTAGATGTGTGACATCTGTGTGCAAACTAAGACACTGCCAACTAGAATATCACACACACACACACACACACACACACACACACACACACACACACACACACACACACACACACACACACACACACACACACACACACACACACACACACACAATAGACAAAGCACACATACATACATATATGTCAACACAACCATCAAACATATCTGTACAAATATAATTTCCAGGATAACATGACACAGAACCACCATACTAGATGAAAATTCCCACTTTATGCACCACTAGTGTCATGCTGTGTGAATGTTTACCCAGTATGTTAGCATATGCCAGCCCACTGTGTGGGAGCCGGTGAAACATGATGGCTATTTCAACAGTAGAAATAACATTCCTTTTCATCCAATCCTGCAACCGAGCGAGATGGGCTTTCATTGCAATGTTTTGACCTTGCTGTGTAGATGCTTAACATCCCAAGAATGAAATTGGCACTCCCAAAATGGATTTGGCCTGATGTGCAGGGGCTTATTACAAGTGCCAACTCTAGTATTTAAGAGGGTACTGGCTGAGAAACATTATGTGTGTGTGTGTGTGTGTGTGTGTGTGTGTGTGTGTGTGTGTGTGTGTGTGTGTGTGTGTGTGTGTGTGTGTGTGTGTGTGTGTGTGTGTGTGTGTGTGTGTGTGTGCACGTGCAGGCGTATGTTTTATTCCACACAAAGCTGCCAGTGTTTCTTTCCTGACTAAATATTTATAACAGAGAAAGACACTCAATAAGTCAGACACACACACACACACATAGGGGAGAGAAAGTGAGAGTAAGCGAGAGACAGACAGACAGAAGAAGGAGGAAGCTTATTATTTAATGTCCTACTTGGCAGAGAGCTGTCAGAAAGCAGGAGTGCAGGCTTGCCAGGGACTGACAGGACAAAATCACCATTTGTCCTGTTCTCTCCAAGACATGGACAAGCTTAATACATTAAGATCTCAAGCCCCTTCGCTCACTTTCCTCATCTCGTGATGTGCAGGCTTCATATTTGTGAGATTTTAGACCAGTGAGTAGCCAGAACCAAGCAGCATGGCGTTAAATCAACACAAAGGGCACCATTCATTCTTTCAGAGCCTCATTACATGAAATGATCACTCTATCAAGACTCTAAACTCTCAATATTTCAGGTGCACACACACACACACACACACACACACACAAAGCCCATTACCTCTGGTGATAGCTCCACCAGCTTTTCCAAACAGCGGCTGCAAACAGCAAATTAGCAAACAATACGCTGTGCTCCGATATACCCTGAGTGATGAAAACAGTACAAGGCGAGGTAATGCATCTCAGGCAGGTCAGATTCCTGCCTCCGCTCTTATCTTCGCCTAACACGCTATCAGACAAATTAGCAATGGGGTCCACTTAAGAGTGTGAGTGTGTGTGTGTGTGTGTGTGTGTGTGTGTGTGTGTGTGTGTGTGTGTGTGTGTGTGTGTGTGTGTGTGTGTGTGTGTGCTTCGCTGGTGTGTGTAATCTTGTGTGTGTCTGTGCATATAGTAGTGGGGACCACTCACGGCCTGCCTCCTCTCTTGATGTTATTTATGGCTGTTTAAATGATCTCAGACACCTCTCATTTGTTTAGACAGCTCCAATCGGCTTTCTGTCGAAAGGAAGAGGAGAAGAGGAGGGCTTGGGAGCAGTGGGGCAGGAGGGAGAGATGTGGTGAGACAGAGGGGGGAGGGTGACCAGGCAAACAAGGGCGGCGTGTGAGAGATGGTTGAGGACAGTAGAGGGTGTGGTGGGAGGCAATGGAGATGGATGAAAGGGGGAAAAGTTTGAAGGGAAGGAAGAGAGGGTACAGAAGGGTAGACAGACAAAATCAAGATAAGGAAAGGAGAGTGAGGAGAGGCAAGGAGATCAGAGTTTAGGAGGGAGAATATGAAAGAGACCTGGGAAGAAGGAGGTGAGGTGAAGGGAAGAATACTAGACAGTGCAGCAGATGAAAAGCATCTCAATTTTCACCTCTTGTGAAGATTGGTATACTCCTTTTCCATTACAGGAACTTTATAATCCATAACTTAAAGAGTAACTCAACACTAAATCCCCATAATTACAGTAGTTTTAGTACACTATATATTGATCCTGGTTCTATTTTATGGTGTTTACTGCAACAAAACATATTTTTGTTTTATTCTAAAAATAAATCTGTAAAAATGTATGAGTTAGCAGGGACACTCAACTCCAAATGTCCCATTCACCCCCAGCTTATGAATACAGCAGTCAACTGTCAGAGGTGAAGGCAGTAGGGCTGCAACTAACAAAATATTATCTATCGATTCATTTATTCACAATTGTACCGATTAATCATTTCATGTAAATGACAAATGTTCCTCCAAAATAATTTAACATTTAATTTAAGTTTATTATATATTAACAATCTGTATGTCATTGCATAATGGAGCACAAGACAAAATGTAAACAAAGGTTTACATGTTAAAGTGCAAAACTGTAGCTTGATATGTGTTGATAATTGCTACTTTGTTAGTTTTAGTCTATCAAAGTGCGCCAAATCTTAAACTAAGATTTTAGAACGAAATTAAATTGAGTACCAAAATAAAAACACTCACCCTTGTTTGTATTCAAAAATTGATTGACTCTAGTATTGATTCCTCGCTATGGTAGCAAGGCAGCATCAGATCACGCTGGCCCTGCTGGTGTGTTGGCCTCAGCATAAGCTGGGACTTTTGCCTGGTGACCGCTGGCCAAAGTCCACAGATTTTGGCGTATGTTTTGTTTGTTTGAGCGGGGGAAGGATTGCCGCTGTGCTCTGAGTGGGGGGGAGCTCTGACTCTCCATGGAGGGAGATCGGGTGCTGTTCATCTGCATGTATTGCCCACACTGCAGTGACACAGAGCCGATTAAACATTGGTTAAGTTCCCCTTGAAAAGACAGATTCAAAGTACCTTTTAAGGTAGCAAGTAGAATACTGTAGGGCTTTATGAGTATATTTGGCAGCTACAAGGACAAAAGATAATAGTAAAACATAATTTGTTTAAAGTATTGATATGTTTATGTGAATATTGATGTAATATTGACATTTTCAGTGTTCACGTCATTGACTATGCTGACTAATCAAGGCAGCCTGTATTGTCGCTACTTAATGAACGAGTTTTACAATGTTCAAGAACCTTCCCACGCCATTCGGACGGGTATCGTCTGTATGATTACTATGGATGATGTAGGCGGCAGGCCGGTAGTAGAAGTATGGAGTATGAGAGATTGAGAACATGCAACTTAGAGTAGTAGTACTTCCTCCACTACTAGCTAGTAATTAACTGAGTTCATCAGTGTTATGTGGGCGTCGCAAATATAAACCTGCTCCTTCATTCATTCATTTCCTGTCTAGTCACTCCACTGCCTGGAAGGGTTTTGGTGTATGAACCAAAGCCTTCATGGCAAGTCACATGTTGTTGAGTTTTCACAGTGGAAAAGGCCTCAAAGCGTATGTGCAGTCATGTCTCTGGGTTTGCGTGCTCAGTGAGGAATCAAAGTGTACAGTCCAGGAGTGAGAGAAGTCTTGTTTGTCTGATTAGGCCCCTCCAGGGAATACAGAGGAGCTAGTAATAGGGAGGGTTCTCTCTGCTCTGTTTGGTAGAACACGACTCTATGTACACACACACACACACACACACACACACACACACACACACACACACACACACACACACACACACACACACACACACACACACACACACACTAATACAGACACACATTTGCACAAAATACAGAGTTGTAATATTCAAATGCAGACACGCTTACACACGCTCAATTAAATTTGAATGTTTCTGATGTAATTGTTCCTTTATTGTGTCATGGTGGTATGGTCTCCAGCCACTGAGGCGTGTTTTTGTTCGTTGTTTCTGACAAGTTTGGGTTGTTGAGCTGCGTCAACAATGATGTAAACACAGGGTCAGCTCACAGGGTGCGTGCAGCCTGGAGCCTTTGAGCACGCTCATGGAAATGAAATGAGTTAGACTCTACAGTGCTCTGAGGTTTCTTTGTGGAACAATGTAAGCATACATCTTACAATTTACACATGCAGAATATGACATAATTATAGTAATGTGAATCTAGTGCCATGTATTACACTCATACTGCAAGATAAATTCAAGATCGAATATTCACGAAAAATGTGATCACTGCGCATGTGTCCTCAAATTAATGAGAATGTTTTCTTAATTTGCTTGTGTTTTATTTGCATGCGTCTTCTTAATTTGCAGTGGGTTGAGCTCTCTGGGTCACCGTAGCTTTCCTACTGGTGTGATTCATTATCTCTTATTAGGGTTTGGCTATATGGCCATCACAATGTAGGTTATTTCACATCTCGATAACCATATTTATGATGATATTGCATGTTTTCTATTAAACAAATGAATAGTCTATATGAAATAACCACATGGTATGTGTGAATCAAATACTTGACAATTAAAAAAGTACTGTGTATTATTTTATTTTATTAAGAACCTAATTGCAAAATGGCCAAAGCAGATTCAAGAAATGAAATAAATAGAAAAATACATAAAGTATGTCCTTTTGGACAGAGTTTTCAATCCAAACAGCTGATGAAAGCATTTTACAAGACAGGTGGCACACAATAAGGCCCATAATAATTGGGTATGCAACGATACTGATATCTAAAACATTAACAATTATTACGAACTTTTCTTGTTTTGGTCAGGCTGTGTATAAAAAGAGTTACTTTATGTTCTGCCTTCCAGCAAAACGGCTGTCTGCTACAGTTCTGCTCTGGATCCCAAATACAAGGAAGGTAAAGTTTGTCCAAATGACATAAACATTGACATCGCGATAAAAATGATATTGAATTTTTTTTTTTAAAGCTTGGTGTCTTGTTGCTTGGTGTCAAAAAGCACCGTTGCTAAATTATTAAAAGACCTGAAGCATTGATAAGCTACGAAGTTATCAGTTCTTTTATCAGTACTTTTTGACTTTCTGGTGTAATTTATTATCACCCTAAAGCCTCTCCCCCTGCTCTCTGTGTTGGGGCTGAACTCCTGCAAATACACACTCACTCACATCCACTGAGGGAAGTCAGTGAGCAGCAGAGCAGCGACACGGCGCTTGAGACAATGAAGCGAACCAGGTGAGGTGAAGAACATTACGACAGCTTTGCTATCGTTACTGTTATTGCAATAACACCATTGTGACTAAAAAGCCAATACTTTATCAATACACCTGTTCAACAAGCATGGACATGATATAAACATGTAGAAAAAGCTATGTTGCAATGTCCTTTATCCACAGTCACTCATTCGTTGCTGTAATGTTTTACACAAGGAAGCTTCGCTATTTGAAAATTGTTAAAATCAAGCTAAAACAAAAGCTGTATGTATGTAGTCTAACTTTGAAGCTTAGAGTGTTTTCATATTGGGTACAATTGATTTGTACCCTACCCATGAAAGATACACACACACACACACACACACACACACACACACACACACACACACACACACACACACACACACACTGCTTAGCTTTCACATTAGTAATGTTCCTTTCTGTATTGCATTATCATGGCTTTTGGTAATGTTGTCGCTACAGTGTATATTACAATCTCATACATGGAGACAATTATTATTACGCCACTGTTGATTATATTTTGGAGACGATGTCAAGATTGACCCTGGTGGCTACCTTCCTACTTAATCAACCATCGCCGCGCATTTCCGAGGATTGCGATCGGCACATGCTGTGAGCATGCAGATTTTGGAGGAGACCTGAGACGCAGATGAATGCATTTGCATCTAATTTTCGACTTCTACTCGCATCAAATAGCAGTCTACCTTCTTGTTTTGATTTAGTTGGTTTTTAACACTTGATGCAAACGTTACCAGGGCACATAAATGATACTCGAGACCACCTTTTCAAGTGGACCCTGGCATGGATCGGTGAACCGTGCCCAGGTAAAGGACAGTGAATGTGATTAAGAGAGACTGATGTTAAATCAAGATTACAACACAGCTATCAATGTTTAGAATATTGAAGTTTAACTTGGAAGCTTTGGTGGACCCTGGTTCGGGTCCCTGATGTGAAAGCCTCCTTAGTTTGCCACGTACCTTGAACATTTTTGTATACTTAGCTGCTGGCTGACAAAAAGCAGCCCCTCCTTCCTCGACCAGAAGTACATGCTGGCAGTGAATCAAATCAGAGGGAGGAGGACAGAGGACAGGAGGAATAACTGATACTGACTGATGTCTGTGCTCTTCATTCTTTATAAACGTATCTCAGAAATATGATTTTAACAACATTTTCGATTTGTTTCCATATTGCAGGCTTGAATGATAGCTCTGAAAAATGTTGTAGCCTGCTCCTCAGTAGAGAAAACCAGTGATTATCAGTTTATGTTCACAGTTGTTACGATGAATCAGTCTGTAGACACTATAGACGCCCTGCCTGCATTATCCATCCACTTCCTTGCTGTTAATATTTGTTATGAATATGATGTTGAATTTATATTAAGTGACTTTGCTGTTGTTAACATTACTGTGGCTGCTTGAAACATTTAGTTATATTTAAAATGTAAATAAATTCTGCTCCTGTTCTGAATATTTTTTTCCTTTAAATAACATATTCAAAAGCAATTATTTAGTAATGAAAAAGAACAGATTATATGCATCAATAAGAGTAGTCTTATTATTAAAATCCTAATTATACCCATCCCTAGAAGTGATAGACATTTATATTTCTAATGACGATATCGCCCAGCACTCTGATTGTACTAATTTACTCTTCCTAATCTTCCTTACACTTCCTTTTCTTAGAGACATTAGACAAACACTTCAGTCTTGCATTGCAAGTAATTACAGGTATAAGATGTGGTTTTATTCCTGTGTTACCGCACAGAATTTAACTCTAAGACATGCTTTCTTCTCTCACCTACAACTGCACCGAGCGCATCAAGCAACACACGAGCTTGCAAGCTATGCACTAATTACTAATACAATGAGACAGTTTTAAAATGCATGCATATCTGGAGCAGTGACCTCAGCCGCCACGTAGATTTATCTTTGTGATGTATCTGCTGTGACTACAGTATGGGGAGGCAATAAGCGGCACAGTTTTAGAAAGTAAGAGGGGATTTATCTGTAGTTGTGGTGAGCGAGTCGATGATAAATGGGTTAAACAGATGCTTTCCTTTGAAGGTAAATTAATAAAAACTAGGGGAAATGTGGAACTAGGTCAAAGTGGAAAAGAACTTAGCTTCATGGCAAAAATGATATATAAAAAAAGGATAAACAGGGACAGTGACACTGGTATTGTTTTTAACTTGCGTGTGTGTGTGTGTGTGTGTGTGTGTGTGTGTGTGTGTGTGTGTGTGTGTGTGTGTCTGCGTGACTTACAATAAGTGTATTCAACATAGGTATTCAAGAGAACTACTAGTCAGATACATACAGATAGATATGCCAGTTTTTGATATTACTGTTTGTCTGTGGACATATATTGTGACTGCAATGACGCCACGAACGTACAAGATACAGTCACAAAACTTTACAGATGTGTAGGTGAGATAAAATTGAAGGTCAAGTTTGAATATGGATGTGGTCCAAACAAGGAAGCACACACACACACACTGTATGAAACTGGCCCAATTTGTCGCCATGGATGGTGTGATCCCAAGATTGTAAGATGTTTTCTAGTTATAAATGAAGGAAAAAGTGTGCAAGCATTATGCAGCTGGGGAAAATATACTCAAAACTATTGTAGTGACATAGCAAATGTAGTAAAAGTGATTAAAATGTGGGCTGAGAAATGCAGCGAAACAAATGGCCTTTAGATATAAAATAATCCATTTATAAAAATTAGGTGTTAAATTAAATGATTTTTTTTTTTAATACATTTGGATTTGCTGGTTTTATATCAAGGCCTGTACTGTGCTGTTTGAGTATACTGCAGTCTGAGCAGTGCATGGGTGATAGTTGCACACTGCATTACACTGAGCATATAAAATGCAAATAGTGATGACTATGCAGAAGGTTAATAAGCAGTTTCAATAGCAGGCACACTACCCTTTGATATGTGCTGCTGTAAAGAGGATATATGAAACGGATGAAGGACAAAAAGTTCAGTACTGCCATCCTGCTCTGACCCATCGCTCTGCTTCAGCAATCAATTCAGCTGTAATTACCAACAACGGCATCTGTCAGAGATCTGTATCTTATCGGAATGGGCGATTTGATAAAAGGGTTTATCAGTGGAAATGACTGCTGAGATCTTTACCACGTCAAGGATGCACAAGGGTATTTGAGGTCAGGGTTCCACAAGAACAGTAGCTTATCAGATGAAATACTGTTAGATGGAAAGACAACAATGTTGGACAAAGTTTTAATAGTGAGAGCAAATGCTTTACCTGCAGTACTGCAACTACTGTGTAACAAAATAAGCTAAATAACCAAAGTGAACATATGGTGACATTAAGATAAGATTAATTGATACAATTATACGCATATAAAGTTGAGTATATAGTCTGAAACACATCGGTCCATATGACACAGCAAACCATGGATATTGATGTCCTTGATGTCCTAAACAATCCTTTCATAGGGTAAGAGAAGGTGACATAGTACAACAAGCGAAATTCAGGGCAAGCATAGTAGCATAGCAAAGTATATCAAGCGACCGCTAATGAAAGTTATGAGGTACGATAACAAGTATAACAAACACAAAAGTCCAACTTCATGTCCAGTGTGAAACCAAAACTAAATATCTTCTTAATGCTTGTTACATGACTTTGTTCTCTTGTTACATAACGATAAGTAAGAAAGCCTGCTGAGGTGTTATTTATTCACAGTACTTATGTTACGAAGCTTGTTACGTGACGTTGTTACATTTTTATTTAAACAAAGACCAACACAATGTTTTTTTTCAAACATTAACCGAGGTCTACATCTAACCAATTGTTTCACACTGTTAACCCTGTTCCATTGTGGGTTTCTGCAAGTGTGATACGTCGCTGATATTTGAGTCCCAGGCAAGGCCAACATTTGTTTTTGTGGCGATTGGGTTGCACTGGCTTTATACAATAAATACAATAATTGGAAAACGGTATTTTTTTTTAAAAAAGAAAAAAAAAGAAAAATGCCTATTTAGCCATAGCTGATGCTTTTCAGTTCAAAGAATAGTTTGACATTTTGGGAAATAGACTTCTTTTATTTGCTGAGAAGTTCTTTCTCAGGAACCAAAATTACCTTATTTCACGCTTGATACCAGATCATCTATCCATCCATTATCTTTACACACAAATCATGTAGTTGGGCTGGAGTCCCAGCATGCCTTGCTGAATAGGTTGGCACTTTATTACAGGGATGACCTACTGACAGTTCACAAACAAATGCATTTACGTCTATAAGGAATTTAAAGTTCACCAAACTTTCATGTGTCTAGACTGTCGGCGAGATCAAGATCACCTGAAGGCTGCAGGATTTAAATCCAGGATATTTTTGCAGTGAGGAGACAATGCTAACCTGCAGTCCATGTGTTGAATAGTGATGCAGCAGAAAATGCATTATCATTAACGTCCTCTACACATTAAAAATAAGATCAGTTAGAGCAAGAATATACACCAATTAACAGAAAACTAAATACCACAATCATCTTTTCTCTGCTGAACTTAATATTCATTTTTTTTTTCATCCAGAAAGAACTTTTAAACAAATGCTATTATAGCACGTATCCACTCACTGCATGTCCTTTGACAAGCATTTCAACAATGAGGAGTCGGTTACAGATATCATACAGTTTTAGCGCGCCAAGCTCAACAGTCTGGGAGTTATGCATATAGCATTCATTTAATATATATTTTTGATGTGTCCTACAGTGATTCTTGTAAGTTCAGGATGGACATTTTTCCATTTCCATGAGACTTTTTTGTCACAATATACCAGTGGGTAATAATCTGCTTATGACTTCACTACATCTGTAAACATTTAGGTTAGTAGTTAGTAAGGTTTTACATGCCAAATATACAATGAGCTGTGTGTTTAAATTCAGATTTGTGGGAAACAGTGGCTTCCAAGCTTCGTTTTGAGTGTTGAATCTGCAGTGATGGTGGTATTGCCACATATCTTGACATATCAAGTGAAATTATTAAAGTTCAGAAATGTTAACTTTTGAGCATGCGGGGATGCAACCATGGCCACATCCAAAACACCATGCCTTCCCATTTCCCCTAGTGTGTGTTTAAGTTCCCCTGGTGTCCGGCATTTTCTCACCCTGGGTGTTTTCATCTCTCTCTGCTGGTGTCTGTCCCTCTCTTTTCTCCTAAATCTGACAAGATGTGATAGATATAACAAAATGTTTTCTCTTTCAGTGTTGAACCCTTTGAGAATCCATCAAATGATTAAGAGAATGTGCTTGTGTTCATACTGAATGCTCTCAGCCATACAACAACCGCACTGAAACTTGTTAAATTTGATTATTTTGTACTTCCTTTCCTAATCCACTTTTATAACAAAAAATCGAAAGAATATTTAGCCATGAAAACTTTTGTTTTTTATTGCCAATTGCAGGCTTGAATGGTAGCTCTGAAAATGTCGTAGCCTGCTCCTATAGAGAAAACGAGTGATTATCAGTTTAGGTTCACAGTTGTTATGATGAAAGAGTCAGTCTGTAGACACTATAGACACCCTGCCTGCATTATCCATCCACTTCCTTTTGTTATTTCATGCATGATTATTATAATTGGTGCCCCCACCAGAGCAGAGACTTGAGACACTGTCTATTCCATCCCCAGCTCCATTGTCTCAAAAGTCAACTTGAGGAGCGAGAGAGCATCGAGCAGTTGGGAGCACGTAGGGATGGTCTTGCGATTTCGGCTTGCGAGTACTTTGCCTGTCCTGTGCGCTCGTATTAAGTGCAGGTGGCGACCTCCAGGTCTAAGAAGTTGAGTCAATGCGGAAGTTCCTTAAACTAACATTCTCTCTAATAGCCAGCAGATGTCGACTCAACTGGCTGCAAAAAGAAGTCTAACTGTAAAGAATTGTATGAGAATATTACCTTACTTCCCACATGATAAGTTACCTCAATAAACATTGTAAACTGTTTTAATGGTCGAACTCGCCAGTATCAAGTCTTCTTTCATTTACTAAATTATTTCTTCGGAAAACAAACCGCAGCCACCTTGTGGCATGTCTTGTCTTAATTTCAATCATTCATCAAAGGTCATGTCGTGACTGCTAATACCCAATCAAGTAGCGAACACGGTCGTCTACGTCATCGTTTTAAAACGTATGTGGTTTCGCCTGTCCACACTACGAGGTAACCCCAACTAACCCAGCTTTCTGTAGCATTTCAAAATCTTGGATTTTCAGTGCTCTAAAACTCTGGAGTGGTGTGACTGCTCAGTGTTAATGTAGAAAAATATATGCTTGTAGTAGTTTGGATGTAGCCCTAGACCCAGCAGCCTCTGGCCACCATCCCGCTGTTATGCTCATTTTCTTTAACCAGTGTAGCATTTAAGCAGGGTAAAGTGAACAAGCTAGCTAACTAGCGGACAGCTGGCTAGTTATAAGGCTTGCTAATTGGGCCATGCTTTAATGGTAAACTGGTTATAGAAAATGAGCCGTACAAAGTTGTAACACACTCATTATAATCTCTAATGATTCAGTATCAATAGTTTGCTAGACGTTTACCTGCATTTTTTAAATGTTGGCTTAAAGAGGATATTTAACACTCAGGGGCAAGTTCACAAAGAATGGATTTCAGCTGCTTGTTGTAACATGAATTGTGCATAATTTGCAAAAGCTAGCTATCTGAAGGTCCAATTTACAAAATATTGCGCTGATGATATTCAACCCACCTATAACGTTTTGCAGCTGAGTGCGATTTGTCCTATTTTGCCTCTGATTGCGAAGTAATCTCTAATTTGAAAAAAAAAATCTCTTATTTTGAGACTTTTGTTGATATTTTTGCAGTTTGTACGCACAAGGCATTGCAGAGTAACTTAATTGATGGTTAATATCTACATTTTTTTCTCATCTATTCATGACATAACTGTCATTGCATCCCGTCACTGCAATGCAAAATGCGTTATCATGACACTGATATGCTATGCATTCTCCTTCCCATGACATCAGGTTGCTCAGCAAGAAGCAAATAAGGGTATTTCGCTAAATATTATTTTTGTGTACTTTTTTAGGCATGTGTAGTATTATATATTTATAGCCACACCTACACCTTAAGATGACATCTTAAAAATGTCATGATGAAAGTAATGCATGAAGCAAAAAAAGTTTGAATTGCAGTTATAGAGTTCAGATGAATATATACCCTTCTTCTTGTGATCATCCGCATTATTTTCACATAGAGTAAGCGCACTAGCATTTCCTTTAACCCCGCCTCCCAGTTCGTGGTCCAGCGTTGTTCTCAGGCTCAATCACGTCTTCTTGTAGAAACCCCAAATTCCCTATGTATGAGCCTGGAAATGATAAAATATGTCCCCTTTAAAAGTTTTGCAGACATAAGGAATATGATCAATGTTGTGAGTCAATCAGATAAACAAAACCCAGTAGCCTCTGTTGTGACTCCAGGAATCAAATGTATGACAAGTTTATGAAACATTTCATATAAAAAGATGTGAGGACATCATTAAAACATGCATATACATTGTTTTGACATATTTATAAAGCTGCCTTTTGGGTGCACAAATTGTTTTATAATCATTACTCAGCCATAATGGCGCACTGATTATCAACATGCAGGCTGTTGGTTTGATTACCAAGCCTCTGGTTACTCAAACAAAACTTTCCCCAATGTAAATCCAATGAAAACAAACAGCAATTCTTTATTTTTCTACTGCCTGACTTTCAGAAGAGCAAACATTTTTTATCAATCATCAGATCCATCTATGCAGCACATCTGTCTCTCTCGATTCGCCCTTCCCCGACCTGATTTGTTTTGGTCCTTCATCATTTCCCCACTCCTCTTGTTCTTTCTCGTATTTCTTTTTTCCCTCTTCTGCTTGTGTGGAGGGCTTGCAAACAGACATCACTGACAATGAGAGGCAATTCACTGTCAAGAAGGACTGTGTGCGTGTGCGTGTGCGTGTGTGTGTGTGTTTATCTATGTGCATGTCTTCTTGTGTGTCTGATTCTGAGTGTTTGTTTCAGTCAAGAGTAATGCAAGGTTAGAAGGAGAAAACATTTGCATATTTGCTATCTAGTTTTATACAATTGCTGGTCATTTTTCAATTTTTCAAACAGCGAAAGACAGACGGGATACACAAAGAGAGGATTGTGAGTGGGGTTTACTCCTGTTTTTGTTGAGGTCAAGTTTATTTACTAGTAAAATCAGTGAAGATAAAGACACCTGAAATTCAAGCTAGATTAGAGTCTCGTGCAAATAGACTACGCATTAAAAATGATTGCTTCAAAACACCCACATGCCTACACACACAAACATAATTTTAATTAGCCAAATAACAAGGTCTGCAAGCATACTCTATTCCATGGTTACCAATTCCTGTGCCATCAGCTATGAAGTGAATGCATTTGTAACTTAACATTGTTTCAAAAATAAAAATAATCAGTGTCTTCATTGCTGTATGTTATAATACAAAAACCTCATTATGTTTATCTTTATTATTACATCAATTAATGCATTGAGGAGGAAAGTGGCTGATACCACTTGCCTTGAACAACATTTCTACTTTGTTATGAATGTACACGTTTTTATGTTAGATTAAAACTGTCAATGCATAGATGTGCTTGCTTTTATTTGCATTATTTAATTTAATCTAATCTGTGCTAACAACATCTCAGTCAAATTAAATCTTAAAAATCATAAAGTAAGTCTTTTCAGGGCTGATACCATTCATAGTTTTAATGTGTAATTAGAAGTGTTAATCAGCCTTTTGAATTATCAGCCAATTGAGTCGGTGTTATTAGTGGTAATCACCACCATTCTAATTCTTCAGACAGGCCAAACTGCACCCAAACCACGTTGTGAAAACTTTTTGCCTAAAATTTAGGTTAAGGTAACAAAAGGACTTATTTCAACCCTAACCACATGATTGTGGTTAGGGTTGAAATAAGTATTCTTGTTAAGTCTACAGACATTAACTTGCCATTAGTGAACCAGTTGTCTCCTAGGTGAAGATCCTATGTTAGACACATCCATCTCCCTCTTTACACTACCTTAGCTGACTTAGTTCTTTGCTTTCATCATAACCACCAGAGCTTGGCATCATCTTCCTGTATCCGTATCAGTGATCAAACATGTGAATAGATGGTAATGGCCTTCTAAACCCACCAGGCCTTTTCTAACCCATATTTGTGAGGCTGATAATATTGCATATTGATTTTGATTTAGTTTTGGCCTCTTGACAACAATGTACATTGGTTTTTGTCAAACTTTAGTTATTTGACTTAGTTGGTTTTTGTCAACAAATAAGATGTGTTGGATCACCATCATTGTTGTGTACACTTACCAGTTTACAGTCAGATAGTAAACTTGTTAGCTTAGAGTTAATTCAAAATACATAAATGTACAATTGGCTCCTGTTCCATAACTGTCTGCAAACAATTGCTTGTTTGCGGGACATTTTAATCCTGACAGAGGAGGTTAAATATAAGTGAATGGTGCAACATAGCAAGCTATGATGGGTTCCTTTATTTTGGGCTCTTAGGCTCAATTCACATTTCAAAGTTCAGCAGAGTAGAACTCTGTCGCTCCTGAAGCAGATCCTCTGATAAGCCAGTCCATTGGAGTTAATCGATTTTGCAGTTTAAAAGACTGCTGTGTGGCCTTTACACTGTGGTATTTTTATTTTGTGGTTGAAAAAATGATTGAGATGCTATTTGATAAGGAAAGGCTGATGCCAACATTTTGGCATCCCGGCAATTACTTGGAAACATTGCGAATATTCAAATATTGTGGTTGGCTAATGTTAAAGAGAGATCATTCCAGGTTCACCTGTGTTTATCCATATATCTGTTTGTTCTGGCTTAACCTTTAGCTCCGTTTTGTAAAAATCCTGCATCATTTTGCTTTACTACAAGTTTATTCCCAGACTTCCTGACTCTCCTAGACAAACATTTGTACAGAAAAGTGAGATAATTCTTTAGTCTCATGTGGCTCCTACCGCAGAGAGCCATTTCCTCTGGAAATAAACACTAATTTAAAATGCTTGGACAAGACAAACACACTTTGGGTGACACGAAGGGACAGAGAAAGAGGCATTATCTTTCACAAGTTGCATTATAAATCTTTAGCCAGTTTTAGTGCTGCTGACGAGGAAGGAGGAATGTAAGAATTACCACCACAGACATGCTTTATGTTCCCTATTACTGTGACTAATTGAATGTTTGTCTATATCTAATGAGGTGGGTTGCCCCTTGTGTGTGTGTGTGTGTGCGTGCGTGTGCGTGTGTGTGTGTGTGTGTGTGTGTGTGTGTGTGTGTGTGTGTGTGTGTGCGTGTGTGTGTGTGTGTGTGTGTGTGTGTGATTTAGTGTACAGGGTATCTTTTGTCAGTGCATTTTAATGTGGTGAAGTGAAATTTATGCAACCACTGCAGTCCAAAAAAACACATCTTAGTGCAAACACAAGTGAACTGAGACATTTTAGTTTGGTCGCTGTGATTGTAGGAGGCATGGTCCTAGCCACTATTGAAGTCACTGACATGCGGACCTCGCTATTTTTCTGACTAAAAATAACTTCACTCTGGAGTGTCAAAGATACTGTATTGTACTACACCAAGATTACTCACTTGCTCAGCCATTCGTCGTCCTTGCTCCATTGCAATTTTGTTTGTGTGTAGTTGACATAATAGAAAAGAACCACTGTGTTGAGTAAAGATTCTTTAACGACAAGATCATCCACTTCAACACCTACATAAGATGCCTCAGGTATTTCTGTGTCTCTATAAAATTGGTGCAGTGAGGAGGAGTCTTCAGGTTTGACCTTGAAATGTGCACCACTACTTATCTTTAGATGAGGCTTCCAACTTCGGTACGCTAAGTATTCTTTTGAGCTCAAATATTGTGTTGTACAGCCGTCTTTTGTATTCAGCCCTGTCTTATTTGATTGTGTTTGCATAGAAATCAATTTTCTTATCTGATAGGTATTGCTCAGATCAATGAATCCAGAGAGAATTATCACTTAACCCTCCAGTTTCTCTCAGCTCTGCAGAGCCTTTAAGTGTGTTTTGGCACATTGTTTTGAATTTTGGTCAGCAACTTTAGTGTTTTGTCTTATGGATCTCATCAACCTAGAGCAGGGGTTGGCAACTTTTTTTTTTATATCAAGTGCCATTTTTGAATTTTCTTGAATCAGTGTGCCAGATCATCATAAGGGTTAACATAAACTTTAATTATGAGACCTGACTCATCAAAATTATAATCTTTAATAGATTTATAATTTTATTCAATACATCCATTATCTGTAACCGCTTAGCCTGTTCTGGCTCTGCAGGGTACTTACTGTGAGCCGACTAGCCACTACACCACCGTGTAGCCCCTTCTGAAAACATTCACATCTGAAATGAAATCATTAACCCACCAATCTTGTCCATCAGCAATATACTATTCAAATAATGCGAAGTAGGCAACAAGTACTAGTCACTTAGAGGCATGCTCGCCTATCGTTGCCTACACCTGACCTAGAGTGAACCCAATGATACGTACCCACCGTACGCTACCTTCCCAGCACCAAAAAAAAGACAAAATTACGGAGTAGCTCGTAAACATATTGGAGGTCTTACGGTCACCAACAACAGAGCAGGACAAAATAAACGCTCATGTGGCTCTGTGTCGACTGAATGTGTTAATGGCTGAAAGGGGTTGCTGACATTGCCCTATCACCTTTTATAAGGTGATAATATGTGAATGTTTTGTCAGTTAACAGCTTTTTGGGCTGCCCCCAAGTGACCTCCCCCCAAAAATGTGTGCAGGTTTAAGCTTTTAAGCTAACTGTATTGCTCTCCTGTTTTATGTTCAGTGCTCAGTTGTTGATATGCTTATGTGTGCTTTTAAAGCATAGTATAGAATTGGATAAAAATTATTTTGTTTGCTTTCGCATTAAATTGACAAAGGAAGTAATTTAAAATTGCTTTGTGTTTTTGTGGACTTTAATTTCTGATCTGTACCAAACTGTACTGATACATTAATGCCATTTAATTAACCGTTTCAAACCAGAGAGGGTATGAGAGCTGTCAGTATAGTGTAAAGCCTTTCCTGGATTCAGGGGTGATTGTCAGTAGTTGAATAATTCAGTTGCGCTGTCTCTTTCATCACTTTCATTTTGGTATTTTTTCTGAGTACAGACTTAAACCTTTCCAAAGGTTCTTGTGCTACATCATCACTGTCCTTATTTATTGAAGCTCATAGTACAAGTTCAAACTTGAACCCCCATTACCTTTTCCCTCTCACTTTGGCTTACAATTATCTACTGAGCCCCCTGATTTTCTGCTGTGGCTCGTTTATGAGCTGTTTCTTTGTAGATGATTTTAGATATTAACAAGCTGATATAGCTCATTGCTATCAATTCTGTGTGTGTGCCAGCTTCCTTCCTCCAACAAATTTCAAATAAACATTTGTTCAACTGTAGAATTGGTTGGGTTTTAAATCAAGATCATGACATAAATCCACTACAGCATTTTTCTTAAACTGAATTCTTGCTGCGATTGCAATAAACAGTTCTGCTCAAGTGCGGATAGCCGTGGGTGTGTGGTCCAAAGTGGGACTGAGCCACCTGCTCTGGTTGAGTGAGATTCAGATTTGGTGCAATTGTGTTCTCGCCTCACTTGTTAAATTCAAACAAATCTCTTGGGTTATGTTTGAGTTCTATTATGTGGCTCAGTTCAGATGAATCGTAAGTTTGACTCATTCACAAACCCACTCTGAAGTATGCTAATTAGCACAATCACACACACACACACACCTACACACAAACAAACATACACATCCTTTTTACCCTCCAATGATATTGATTTACTTGTCTCGCCAACAAGGCGCTCGTTCTTGGAGGACATAAGGGCTGAAAATGGTGTAGAGACATTGATCAGGGAGGCATGACATCATACAGTGAAGTGTTGTGCATATGGGTCCTCTTCAATGTCTACAATTTACGTTAATTTGCTTATTTAAACACACAACAATGCATGATTGCATGTATCCACCTATGGAGTATTTGTCTATTATGTGAATGTGTGTGTGCAAAATGTATCCCTGGCTGAGGGGCTGTCAAAGGACCTAGGTCAACAGAGGACGCAGTTATTTCTTAACAAGCAGGAAGTGGAGGAAATCGCTGATGTCAGCGGAGTCTGAGGGAGCTTTCCCAGACACAGGCTGCCTGGTGTGTATTTACAACAGCACTATCTATCTACTCCATATCTATGGTCCTGAGCCTGCATAATCATATCAGCGCTGATCTAAAAAGCCACACATGTTGCAGCGCTATCTATTTAGAAGCTGGATTTATTGCATCTAAGTTATCCCCTAGAGAGCTGTGTGTATATCTGTGTGTTTGTTTGTGCATGTGGATATGTGTGTGTAGGTTTGTCAATACTTATCTTAAATCCCTTGTGTTCCAGGCCTAGTTGTGATGTAATTCAAGCTGATCTTAATCTATTTTCTTCACTCTCCTCTCCCAGTAAAGAAGAAGTAAAACTACAATGATAGGGATGGGGTCATTTCCTCCTGCTAATAGCAACTAATAGGTTTCGTTACAGATAATCTGGGTCTAATGATGTGTTTAGCAGCCTCTCACACTTGCTCTGCGGTCAGACTCACTATTGGAGATTTCCTGTCAATATGTGTTCAAGCCAAGGGTTTACTGTTGAGTGAAACTTCACTAGACAGACGGAATGAAAGGAGTCATGCAGGGTTTGAGCTAAACTACATTACTACACCTCTGACCTCAGATATGAAACATTCCCATCTGGAGCTCAGTCAATAGAATCAAAGTAGAGGTAAGAGCAGTTTCTACTGAAGACTGTGTGATTTGGAAGACGTTAAACCTGTGTTTCCCAACTTATTTTTTTGGGGACCCACTTTTCAAAAAATGACTCACTATCATGTCCAAATTCACAATAGGCTTTATCTTTAATTTATGGGATTTTTGTGTTAATGAACATTCACAATCTGTGTTAAATCAGGAGAGCATAATGTCCCTCAAATGCATTCATCAAAACAAACAGGAATGCTGTATTCACTTAATGATTTCCATATTGTTTTCGACCGATTGATGTTTGACTGCTGCTCTGTCAATTACGTAATCTGGTTGCTTCCTTAGTCACAATTGCATAATGACACCTGCTACTTATCTCAAAGAAACGATGCCTAAAATTCATATGAACAAATTTTGCATTTTAGAAAGTCACTTTTTGCGCATACAAATTAATTTTCTATTTAAAATAATCATTAGCTGTCAGATAAAACATTTTTCAGACATTTGAACAGTAGCAGCATCATTTTAAAAAAGTGGCAGCCCTGCTGAATTTAAATTCAGGGGCTTGTCAGTGTTAATAATCTCAGTATTACCAAAATATTTGTGATCGAGCAGCCCTAGTAGTATTAATGTAAAAAAAAAAAAAGTAACTGAAAATGTCATGTTCCCCTTCAGTTTGTGAGGTTTTATTTATTTTGGTCATCTCTGCCTGTGATTGATGACTCATCGGTGGGGTAGAAAACATGGTCCTCCCCTGTTCACAGTCAGTGCCAAAATACTCTCCTCATGCACAAACCACAATGCCTAATCTGACCCTTCCAAAATCATCTTGGCAATAACACACAGGCACGAAACACTGGGTTTTATTTGTGCTCTATTTAGAAAAAAGTCGACCTGCTGCAGGCGTGGGAATAAACAGTGGTAAAGTTTTGTGATGCTTGAATCTCAAGAGCAGACCACAGTGATTTATGAGCTTTGTCTGAGTGTTTTTTTTGTCTGTTATGAACCTGTGTTTGTGTGTGTGTAAGTCATGCCACCAGCCGTCCATCTCTTGCTTCCAAGGCTTCATGTTTGAATCACAGATATGTGCACACTTTATCAAAAACACAATGAAACTCTCAATTTAAAGCCCCGCCATTCCTTCCAAGACACTGACTAGTTATGTATTATTATTATTGTAACCGCTGCTACTTTAGGGTTCAAGGGACCAGGCTCATTTTCCCCACAGCAGGTTTAGAAGTTAAATCCACTTTAGGTGTTTTGCTAATTCAAATTCTGCAAAGGCTTCTGTAAGCAGTGATAAGAGATAAGAGAACTGGGCTGTGTGTGTGTGTGTGTGTGTGTGTGTGTGTGTGTGTGTGTGTGTGTGTGTGTGTGTGTGTGTGTGTGTGTGTGTGTGTGTGTGTGTGTGTGTGTGTGTGTGTGTGTGTGTGTGTGTGTGAGTGAGAGAGAGAGTGAGAGTGAGAGACTATTTTTATATTGGCTTTAATTGATTGTCCTATTTCCTGAAGCAAACTCCTGTTAGATATTGGACAGTCATTGGAGATACAGAGGTGTTTTAACCAGTTCATCTACTTTTCCCTTTGCAGTGCTATTAGACTCACATCCATTATTAGTGGTATTTTACAATCAAAGTCAGAAAGCCACACGTCTTATTTTGTGGTCATCATTCATTTGAGAAGCAATAAGATGAAGAGTAGTGTTGAGCAGAGCACTGAAGTCGCTCTTGCATTAGCTGATTGGCATCAGCTGCTTTTATTCTTGTTCCATCAACACTGGCTCATTCACAGCTGTCTGGCTATAAGCTGACTAATTACGTCAAATCATATATATACTTCATGGCCATTATAATCTGACACTTTGTGCTATGACTTGGCTTATTTGCTAATGCCAACTTTGCTAACTACCCAACCTCCTCATCATGTGCCATATATTTTTGGATTCTTGCATGAGAAAATCGATACCCATGCCAATAAACAAACAATCAAAAATGACATGGACCTTACAGACTCTGGTTAGTGGCACAGTAAACACACAGATGGCTCATGTTAACTATTGGCCAATGCCAAACCTGCAGATTATAAAATAGCGGTCTTATTTCAACGGTCTCACAGAAGTTTAGTTTTGCATTTTGATGCCCTTGCCCTTTTTTATTTATAACTGATGACTGTTAATTTATTTTGTATAAAACCCAGTAGCAGAGGAGATATGCTGCCCCCAATTTAGTCTGCCGCATTTGTCTTGGCATTACACATCGAACCTTTAAACAAACAAGATAGATAATAAGTGAGGACCGATATTTCCAAAAATGTTGCATTGATCCCTTTAGGCGAGGCTTGTTTTCCCAGCAGAATCATTATCATCAAACAGCAGAGCCTTTTTTTAACAAAATATGTAACCATTTGCAAAAATAGTTAATTCCTTAAGTAACTGTCTCTGACTGACTTACTCTGGTGAAAACATTTTTTTATAACCAATAGAAATGATGACATGAGCTATAAAAATAAGATCAAAGTTGTAATGATCTGGAATTACCCTTTAAACATAGAACTTTCCATTAGATGAGTGAGTGATTACGTTTTTTCTTTAGTACAAGCAACATTGAGTGCAGGTCTGTTGCCTGTTCAACAAGTCAAGTACATGTAAATTGTCGTATGTATTATCACTCCGTAATTACAGTTTCTCTGCCGTTCTTTCTCCATGCTCTGCTTGGCGTCAGATCTGACTGTGTTTCTTTAGGATGAGTGAAGGAGGCGGGACTTGCGTCAATCAATTATTCCACCTTGAATCAATAACTTTTTTTTGTCAAGTTTCTTCCAATACAACACTTACTGATGCAAAATTAAACCTCTGAGCTAAAACTAAATAATAAATTAAATACAGAATAAAATAAAGGGGAATAAATTTAAAGATGTGGTTATTTATCAAATAATAAGAATGATCGGTGAATGGAAATATTTCTAAATGTTGTAGTAACTGTTTCCAATTGGTCACACACACCAGACTGCTCAATTACTCAGTGTGTATCCCCTAGGTTTGACTTTATAAATGTATACCCAGTCCTTCATTAGTGTTAGCAGCATATCTGAATATAATCCCTTCTCCCCAGTGTTTCGTTTTTATCCTGAGCTCGGTATCACTTTCTCTGACGCTAATGTTCAAGTAATAGGTATTAACACATAGAATGTCTTTCAGCAACTGATTCTCGTTTATCATTTTTCCTCACTAAACACAGAGCTAAATAAGCTAAAGTTATTGTCTTTGGCAAGTGACATGTCCTGAGTCTATACAGCAACCAATATCAGTTACACAATCTCTTCACATTATGCTCATGCAATGAAACCCCTGATTATTACCTCAGTTGAAGTTGTTGTAAAGTGGTTGTTGAACCTGAAGTTGGTCTGCTGAGTTTTTAGTGATGAACTGTCTACCAATAATATTGAGAAATGAAGACATTTTTAATTAAAGTTGTTCTTATAAACAATGTTATGTAACCATATGAATTAAACCAATACATCAACATTCATCAACAAACATCACTGCTAAAGCTTTAAAGACATGAATAAAATTAATGAATGAACAATGGGGGGAAAGAAAACTGAGAGTTTTGTCATCTCTGCACTTCTTTGTGATGTTAATCCCTTCAATTCATCCCGCTTTAAACAGCTAAAAGAAAATAAACACTGGCCTCCCCATCATGCAACAGTTCAAAAGAAGCAAACATTTCTTTGATTTGGTCTGTTTGAGATTTCAAAGGGAGGTAATTGGTAAAAATGTCCAAGCATTTTACCAATGTTTACCAATTCTTTGCAGAAAAATGTGAGTGGACTAACGTTCTAAAGTTTTAAATCTGTCGTTGAATTTGTGGTGACCAATATTGCTAATTAATGAGTGGGCTTGCTTTATGAGAACATATGGGCAATACTGGGTTTTAAGCTCTTTTTAGACAGTATACGTGACATTGCTGGCATATCTACGTAAAAGTTAAAGTAATGTTTTATGGAAGGAGACAATGCTTGCGGGATACGCCTGGTATTTGTTTGTGTGTGAGAGACAGAGATAGCAGCAGTGAGGAAAAGATGTTATGATTAGGAGAAAGAAGAGAATATTTTGTTCTCTCACAGGCTGCATCACTAATGGATTGTAAAACTTTGCCGTTGAAGCCTTAATTAATCACCGATGTAAGTGCGAGGGGCGGTCGCCACAGCTTCTCCCACTTATGCATTTCCCTATCAAGAGAGCACTTTTTGCATCTTACACACTGTTTCATAGTTTATTGAAATCTTAAAACAATTTTCTTTTCTTTGTGCATAAGAGTTGATAAGTATACATTTATTACAGTAATGTGAGAAGGTGTTGCAAGTCGTGCATTTTTCTCAGTTTCATTCCGTGCTGCTGCAGCTTTTACATTTATCAGATTGCATTCAGTTGAGACTACTGTGTTGAAAGTAATACAGAAATGTTACAGTGAGATTGCCATTGTGACTTTTACGTAAAATTGACCAGGCTGCGTATTTGATGTACAAAGACATATGTCTGAAAGGGACTTTTGTGTGTGACTGTTGCATCAATATGATCAGCTGCCTTGATCTGTCAGGTATATATTTCTCAAGGTTAAGCCTCTATTTTTGAGAAGTCCTATACAAATCATCTTGTCTTGCCTTGTAAATGGTATATGGACTGCATTCATAAAACATTAATCTACCTTACAGGACAAAGCGCCTTACAATGTGTCTCTTCTTGGCCAATTTGCACATGCAGTTATACACCAATGGCATGCAAGGCACTAGCCTGCCCATCGGGAGCACCATGGGTTCTTGCTCAAGGACATTTTGACATTTGGAAGTTACAGAGTAATACCTGATACCTGCTCTCACTCCCAGGGCTTCAAAACAATGACGCTTGTGCATTCGTATTTGACATACAAGGCACTCTAAGCTTCTGTATGAGACACACTGGATTAAATGGTAAACCCATCTGCATCATTGTTAGTTACACAGAGCTACAGTTGAGTTATTAATAGCAAGAAAGTCCAATAAGGGTAGGTGATAGGGATTTCATGTGACGTTACGTCACTGAGTCACATGACATTACGTCCGTAGCTTAAGATACATAACAAGCATATTTGTCTAAAACATAACCATGATGTGTTTTGTGAAACCCAACCAAGTAGTTTGTTGCCTAAACCCTAAATCTAACTGCCTGGTTTCACAATGTTAAGCGGGTGTTACAACATTAACCCCGTCACAACGAACCGCGTGCTTCAGTGTTAAGTGCGACCGTGTCACAACAATAACCTTGTGTTACAAAGTGAATCGCTACCGCCCTACAACGTTAACTCGATCATTACCAAACATTTACCACTTGTTACAAAGGTACCTGCAACTGTGTTACAACTTCGACAGTGACCAATTCACAACATTTACCGCAACAGTTTCATGATCCTTACCATGTGTTACAAAGTTAACTGCAACCAGTTTACAATAATAACCACAACGTTAACTGCGCCCAAACCTTCCGGACAAGATACTACCCAAAAGGAAGCCACTGGCAAAATATGACAAGTAGGGATGAGATCATGTTGCACAATTATTTTACAGCTTAGTTCTGATAACTGAAGACACAATGATGAGAATATTGTGCTGAAAGGTTGATATGTTGGTAACATTCAATTTGCCCAATGACTGAATTAATATAACAGTATTCCTTGATTAGATAAATTAGCATTAATTCTAGTGGATGAAAATCCTTCTCTTATTCTTTCATTGGAGTATTTACCTGGTGGGGAGGTACAGAAAGGAGCATCACATTTCCTATGTGTCTCCATAAAGCTTTATATTCATCCTGCTTTGCTGCTTTGGTATGGATGGGACATCAAGAGAAGAAGGAGATGTGTCAGCATTATTTAACACAGCCATTTAAATGCACATTATGTCTCAGCCCCTCATAAATACACAAATAAGACACACCGGCCCATGCGCACATACAAATTAATATATGACCTCACATAACCACACAGTGTTTTTGTCTTGTCTGCCATAACTTTTTAGAAATAATCCTTTGACGATGTGTGTTTTTCAATGTGTCCCTGAATGAGTGTGCATGTTTGCATGTGCATATATACGCACCATCGTGCGTGTGTGTCTACGCATATTGTGAATCCTCTGTCAGCACATCGTGTGAGGGGCTGGCTAAGACTTTCAAAAATGCAGGCACAAGCATATCTTTATTTGGATTATGTATAAAACACTGATGGAGGCCGTCTGCTTGCATCAATCAGGAGAGCGGGAGGAAGAGATAGAAGGAGGCAAAAAGACAGGAGGGTGGTGGAGAGAGAGAGAGAGAGAGAGTAAGTAAAGGGATGGGTAAGCCTCTGGGGTGACGGGAAATGGAAGAATAGGTGTAGGGAGTGTCTACGAGTACAGAACCATTTAAATATGCAGAGGGGAAGAATAGGTTTGTGGAGAGATGGGAGTTTAAGATTCAAAGAGAGAGCGCAGAGAGAATAGGAGGGAGATTAACAAAGGTGAGGTGGTGCATGGGAAATTTGGTATACAGACTGGTATTGGTATACAGAGTGGTAGATTTATTGGAGGAATAGAGAAGATGAGAGGGAGGGAGACACAGAGGGATGGGAAAGAGGGATGGTGGAGGAAGGGAGAGAGGAGGAGAGAGGGGAAGGTTTAGCCGGGAGGGTTTGATTGATGGGCCGTAGACAGGGCCTGCCGTTCTCTAGAGCAGAACCACTCCAGCACTGGACCCCCGCCAGACACAGCAGCCCTGGAGAACCCTGTGCGTGTATATGTGTGTGTGTGTGTGCGTGTGTGTGTGTGTATGCGCATTTTTGCAACTAAGTATTTGAATGAATTTGCCTGCATGTTGTGAGCGTGTGTGTGCTTGTGCTTGTGCGTGTGCGCGTGTGCGTGTGCGTGCGTGTGTGTGTGTGTGTGTGTGTGTGTGTGTGTGTGTGTGTGTGTGTGTGTGTGTGTGTGTGGGCTTATGCAAAGCTCTTCCATTACAATCAGATGATGCAGACACATGCAACCAGGGCAACATAAACAGGTGTGGGTGACAGCTGTATTTTTCCCATTGTGTGTGCATATTAACCTATAATATGCTCGCTGTGTTGGTATATTGAGATATGTCCAAAAATGCCAAACCACACATGAATGTGTATTTATGTTAATGTAAACAGCTGTGTGCATGTCTGTGTTTAAGTGCAGGTGTACTCTCCAGGTGGTGTACTATAGACAGGTCATTGTTTTACTTACTGTTTTCTCCAAGGCTACATTCAGACAGGAAGCCCATATTCCAGTTCTCTGGCACATCCCCTGTGGAAGCAGATTACCTTGATCAAGCCCAGGCAGAACAAAAAGAAAAATCAAATAAATCAATGTTTTGAAATCAAAATTAAACTAGAGCACTGTTGGTTTAAAATCTAATTGAAATCGCAATGCTCAGCCACTGCTGTACACTTAATTATGGGAGCTGCAAAGTAATTAAAGTGATGACAAGCTGACTATACACATACAAAGAAAGTAAAATGAACCAGCACAGGAAGCAGCATTAATGCGTGCAAGATATTTAAATTCAAACCAGCCCAATTCTACAATAAAAATAACAAATCAGATGACTCTACTCTTCAGATAACATTTTCAAGTCTGCAGTTATTTGTGCCCTACTTCAAAAAGTAGGATGTACAACCAAAAATGAATTGCTGTTGTATAGGTTGATATACATCCTCACACTCCTTGTATGCATTCTGGATGCGACGTCTCTCTCTTTGAGGCCTAAAATTCATCCATTCGTCTCTTAACCTGTGGACTTTGACATTTTACAGAGACCCAGCAGGATATTCCTGTCAGCTAAATTAAACCTTGTGTCCCCCAGTATCCTGCTTGCTCAACAGTAATGTGTTTCGTGAAGTAAGTCATTACACAAGAGCACTCAGAAAACTCTTACCACCCTCATGCTTAGAGCCAGTTACATAATCATAAAAAAATGTAATCTAATTCCCTCAATCTCCAGCAGCGCTAAAAAAATTGGACTTCAAATTGCCCCTAACGTTACTCACATGCAACACTGACGTTGCAAGAGTGTGATCAGTCAGCCATGACTGCTGCACAAAGCATATATTACCCTCCTCTGTAGCTGATACTGGCTGCTGAGCAGTTCTGTTCCCTGACTATACTAGTGAGACATGAAGTGCAGGAGGATGCACCTCAATTCCTTATTCAACCTGCAGCATTCTGTTCTGGTTCCTCATTGCAAAAGGTTTGGGGAAATTTAGAGTAAATATGAATGCTTATGTAACAACCAACCCATATAGATTAAATATAACTCAATATTAAAATTTCAGTCTCTATGAGATGATGCACGCTTTCAGCTAGATAATATATATATATATATATATACACGTTGGAATATATTTTGAAAAGAAACCGTTTGGTATTGAGTGAGAATGTGCTGCATTGATGGTATATAAGTGATTAAAGCAAAAATTTGAAGGCTAAACTACTAAATCATAAGTCATGTTATGGGATCGAGCAGTCATCTTAATAACAAAGAGAGCTCAAATTGATAAATCATGCACACAAATTCCGTTATTTTGTATGTATAATATAATTTGCCTCCACTCTTGTAGAGGTTAGCAAAGGTGCATAAACATTAATGAGAAACTCCAGAATTCTGAATCCAAGTTGTTTCTTGAACTACATGACATCTGCTGAATCATCAAATTATTACGAACAATTAATGAAGCCAAACTATCCTCACTGAGAGTGGGAGGAGGACTAGAAGGAAAGAACAATGAAGGCGATAAAATATGGTAATAATTGAGAGCAGGAACTGTTAATGTGAGAGCACAAATTATTAAATTGTGCAAAGAACTTTGTTTTTCTCAATGACATATGGCCTTTAAAACTGTGTCACTCAAGTGAGGCAGTGGAGGCCCACCACTCATAAACAAAAGTTAATTCGACAAAGCGGTTTGCCACAGGGGTTGTGTTTGAATAAATTTGAATTTAGCCTATTCAACTTTATTCAAATGTGACACTTGACCTAATGTTTCTACCACTTGGTTGATATTTTTGTTGTTTTATTTTCCTCTCTCAAACTCTCTCACTTTAAGTTGCCAACCCTATTGCACACACTTGTCCTGCTAATGGTTTACAGATATTCAACATGTTTTACAAGCATTCAGCCATTAAAACATGTCACCTCTTTGAGCTGTTCAGGAGCAGAAATCACATGCTGCAGTAAACGGCTTTTTGAATTTAAGAGAGAACAATGTTTAATCAAAGAAAAACCAGCGAATAAAAAAGACGGGAAGCCGATTTGATTAACATAAAGATAAAAAACGAAGTAGTGCTTTCTCTTTTGATGTGCTCTTCTCCTTGAAATAACACCCCATTGAAAAAAGGCCTAATGGGAATGTCAGTGCTTTTGTATTTTGATCAAAATGAAAGCTGCTAATGTGTAGCAATAGCAAATGATAGAGAGAGAGAGAGAGAGAGAGAAAAGGGAGATAGGAGAGAAAGGAAAGTACCCTTTGATAGCTAAATTAAAATTTTAAGTGCTGCTAAATGCATTTCTGTGACCACCCGATGAGCAGGCATTCCTATTAGTAATTATTCCCTGACCCTTTAAGAACGATGCCTCAACCTTAGCTTTTATTTCCTCTTGTTTCACTTCACTATCACTCGCCCATCCAACTTCTACCTTGCGCTAACTCTCTCTCTCTCTCTCTCTCTCTCTCTCTCTCTTTCCTACTGGCAGGGGTCACTCATGAAGACAACTTCATTTTTATTCATGTGCTCATTCATGTGAGGAGCTCTCTGAATCCACTTCCTGGAAATTGCAGCTTTTGTGTTTTTGGTAATTACTCAAACTTAGATGGCAACATTTGCAACCTTTGCTAGTGTTACTTTCTTGTAATAAGCAATTTTTTTTACAACTGAGAAAATACAGAAAGGGATCTTTCGAAAAAGGAAACAGAACTAAATGCGTAGTTGCATTGCAAAAAAACAAGGCAATATGGCTCCACAGCATATTAAAACATATTAATACACTATTAGCAGCCAATTTGCTTGAACAGACTTTTATGGCTGGGGTAAGAGGTTAACTCTCATCATTCATGCCCAGGCATATACTGTGGCAGTTATGCTGCAAATGAAGTTTTTTTTTTTAAAGTAATGAGATGTATTTAAAAGCTATAATGTATTCTCAGAGGTGAATGGCCACTGTCAGCAACCATTATAACATTCTGAAGAGATGGATATAGGCAAATTATGAATGAAAAGCCAAAAACGTACTCCCTAATATGTTATGGGATGGTAGGATGGTTTTTAAGGCTGCAAGTGACGATGATTTTCATTATTCAATAATCTGTTTATTTCTTTTGATTTATCATTTATTATTTAGATAATATGTCAGAAAATAAAGAAAACCTTGACAATTTATTCAGAACCCAAGGTGAAATTAATTGCTTTTTATTGTCCAACAGTCAGAACTGGCCCTGACCAATTTGGTGCCTTAGGCAATGTTTCAGCTGGTGCTCCTTTCATCACAGCCAATTCCACCACAAATCATTGTGTTCATAGACCCAAACTCAGACTTAGCTTTATATATTTAAGATTAAGCTATGCAGATCACACTTAGAATAAGAACTGTAATTCTCAAAATGAAGTTAGGTTATTCCCCAAACACTTGAATAGTATTTTCAACCTTTCCTATTATTTCAAAGTTGGAGTAACTGATGTTAATCCTGGCTATTTATTAGATATTAGGCTTACTATTTAATGGGCCACATAGCTATGTTGTTTTGAGCTTTTCTTTGGTAATATTTCAAAAGAATAGTAAAGTTCATATACATTTTGAATTTATTTTCTTGCGTTATTTTAGGTGACATTGTCATCTGTTGTTTCCTGTAAGAAATGTGAAACTCAACCTGAAAACTTCTTCAAACAAAGTGTATGTCATTCAGTGTGAAAGTTCAGACAAACAAAAGCACTGTGTCAACACTGTTAGCTTCCAGCCGCCGGCTCAGCCAATAGATGCTTTGAGAGCCTTTTAGAGGCAACAGAAATGTTCTGAATTTCCAATTTAGCACCTTCAAATCCTGTTTGGTGGATGGGCTTTTTCAGAGCCTATAAATGATTAAAACTTCCAATAATTTTAAAAATAATTTCAACTAATCATTACAGCACTATCATTTTCACAGAAGAAAGATCAGTTAAAGTGAATCACGCCTTTGGCAAAGACAACTATTTTTCTTTAAAAAAAAAAATTCTTTCCATGCACCGTTAATGTTAAAAATGTAAATGTCAAGCACACATCACACTGAGAGTGACAGGTTATAGAGTGTTGAGTTATTTTGTCAATCTGAACAGACTTTCAGTGACCTTCTCTATTCGAGAATGGCTAAGTGTCACTTTATGTGCTGAGTTTGCTGTGAGATGAAAGAAGGGATGAGGGAGGGATGAGAGAAGGGGAGGTAGAGGGGTTGTGGCAATATTTATGGTGTCATGAATGGTAATTAAATAGCACAGCGTTACTTTAACCAGCCTGATCTAATGATGTCACAACCACTCAATAAAGACACAGTGTAATAGGTTCTGTCTCCATAATTCACCAAAAAGCGTTCTTAGGAATAAAACTGTCCACTTTTCTTTACCTACAGGTGCTTTACTAGACTTTTGGCAACTGGGAAGGACTTACATCTAAAGAAAAAAACGTTTCAAAATACCCCAAACCAAAAATTAGGTAAGAGCTAACTGCGGTCAACCAACCTGGTTAACTGCAATGATGAACAACCAACATATTTCGAGGTCCACTGTTTTTACTATTTAGTCAAAAAAGAACTCAAATAAAACCTGAAGGAAATGTGATGAGGAACACAAAGGAAAAAGAAAACATGAAGAATGAATATAGAATGAAAAAAGTCTACATAGTGGGGAAATAAAGAAGGGAAAGTAAAAGAAATGCAAAGGATAGTGAGGACTATTGGCAACTAGGTCATCCCACCCTGCAGATTTATTATAGGAAAGGCAGGCTTCTTTGCTTCTTGCTTTACAGAGCAAATAAAAGGCAGACATAATTAAGACTACCAAAGGTATAAATCTTGTATGTGAATGGCCCATTGAACATATCGACCGCACAAGTAATTTACATGGCCCCTTTGAGAATTCGCCTCAGAGTTTTCTCTGACACTCACAAGGTAGTGGTGAGAGCGAGTTGAGTTAAAGAAGAAAAAAAATGATCCAACATAAAATACATTTAATTTCAAAGCTTCATTTCAGTGATTCAACTCATTGAAACCAGTGACATTTTAATTACTTTTGTGCAAAGTTACCTGATGTGTTAGTACAGATCTTAAATACTAATTTGTCCTGAAGAAAACTAGTTTCAAATGAATGGATGTGACAGTGAATATGTTTTACTGTGTCCTGTAAAATGTGCTTTTAAAAGTTTTAAATATGAAGTCATGGGTTGTAAACAGTATTATGCAGTTGTTTTGATGTACAGCTTCAATTTATATATTTAGTGCTTTGTTGTGTCGTCTTATTCTTTCTGGTTTAGTTTATGTTACATGTATTGGCTTACAAACTCATATGTTTTTATTATGTAAGCCAACCATTCAGCTGAAAGTCACCAGTTAAGTCAGCACTCAGTCGGGATTCTTTTGGAGTTTAGTAGACCTTTAGTCCGCTGTTGGAATATCGTGTACTGTTTAAAGCTAGCTAACTCGTCTGGGTGGGTGGGATACTTCTGTTGCCAACATCAGCACTCATATTTTTGATGGCGTTGACTGTAAAAGGGTCAATATGTCAACAGCCACTGATCAGCCAACAGCTATATTCACCAAACATAACTGTGTTTCAACAAGTAGAGGGCGGGTGCTATGAATATCTATAATACAATATGAAAATGTAAATACTTAACTAAATTGTCAAGATTTTGATCTATCAACTACACTACTAAAAACAGCATAAACATTGGTTTTCAACTGAAAAAATTGGTTTCGGGTTTAAGTTACTATTTAATGCTGATGTCTAATTAACCAGTAACACCAGCTCCATTTATTTCAGTTCAATCCACTAACATTATTCATCCTCAATAGGCATTGAGCAAAATAATAGGATGGTTACCAACAGCGGTAATCATAAATGTAGTGTGTATATTAACAATAGCTTAAGTTTGACGACTGGTAATGCCTGCAAGTTGTAGCTATGCTCATCCTTCTCTTTGTTCCATTCCACATTACGTGAACATGGCATTAGAATCAGGAGCCCTGTGAAGCATCATGGGAGCTGTAGTCGTTGAACTCAACAAAACACTTGTTGAGATCTTGTAGGATTTGTATTGAGTGTTGGAGCTGAAAACAGTGTGAACTTGAGTATAAGCAGATAAATTACACCTTTCTGTCATGTGCTAGTGTGAATGCTAAAACTTCAGAAAATGACATTGTACATGTTATTTTCATTGTGAATATATGTTCCAAAAAGAATATCTGATATACGAAATAATAAAAAAAAAACTTAAGGATATCTCCATAAGTTCCAGCCACCTTAGAAAAATGTCCCATCTCCCTTCAACATTGAGCCTGATGGGACTTCTGCAAAGGCTGTCTGTTTGAATTTGTGATTCGTTGTGACATTACTGAAACACAAACCAAAATACACAAAATAATTCCAGCTTTCTGTCTCAGAACTACGGCTTTTATAGCATTCCCTTCAGCCTCATTTCCTCATTGTAAGACTCACCCTCCAGTGGCAGGAATAAGCAGCATGGAAGACCACGCCACGGTTCAGAAAAGAAGCTACATCTTAACCCACGCTAAAGGTGTTAACACACACTCTTTTGAAGATGGTCTTAATTGGGTGAGGAGAAAGGAGGGGGAGGTTGTAGTGGGGGTGCAGTCCATCGTTTGAAATCCTCCCCTTCTGATTTCAGGAGGTGTAAAGAGGGGAAAAGAGAGGTTTAATTGATCCCTTAGTGGTGTATGTAGCTTGGCATCCCTCTCAGATAAAGGTGGGGGAGATGTAACGCAGGGCTGGCTTAGCAATTGTAGTCAAGCATCACTAAACACTGAAGACTAAAGATTCACAATCTTTCACATTTCTTTTTAATTTTCTATTGTGTATAATATGCATCATTCTGCCCTTTCCTTTGTTCTACTAAAGGCTCTTAACAAAAAGTGTTGTTATTATCATAGTATAAATTAGGTGTGTTTTAGACACTAGAAACCTTTTAGTTTGCTCTTTGAGTACTTGACGACAAGCATAAGTACCAGCTTTCAACAGAAAGCATTGGATGAATATCACAAGCCTTTTTTTTGTACTGAGAGTCTGATATCGACGCTAAATGCTCTCAACACAATCCATTATAAACCCAAATGCATCATTATTATACGGTCAGCGCCACTGACGTAGTATTAGGAGCGAGAATGTCCACACAGTGTGGGAGGGAGGGCTGGTGGGTGGGAGTTCACAACCCGTGTGAAACTAAAAGTAAACATTGCCATTTTGAGACATGAGATAGTCACATGAGTTGTATGTGACGCATTTGTCAAGTGAGTTGTTCGTCCAGTTTACTGTTCGTCAACCACGCTCTTTTTCCTAGCCCAACTAAGTGGTTTTGTTCCCTAAACCTAACTTCCTGTGAAGACAGAAGTTTATTTTGAAAGGACATTACACATGTAGAGTGGAAATTGACTTGTCTCCCCTGCCAAGTCCAAAACGGACGCTAGAGGGGTACCGGTACTGTTTGAAGAGTTGGGAGTGAGAATTGGTTGTATTTACTGGCTTTTTTGGGATGGTGAAAAGAGAACATACCAATCATTGTGGAGGTAGAGACTTATTAGCGGCGTCATTTTACCAAAGCAATCCAATTAGACATAAAATACTGGTGGAATATAACACAAAGACAACTCATACTCTTAACTTTTGGCTGAGGCACTGAGGAGAACTTTTGGCATATTTAGAGAGAGAAGCAATAGGTTATTGCTTAAAGTGGGAGACCTAAAGTCTGGTGTGTAGGTGTCAGTGTTTGTGAGCAGAGTACAGGGAGACACAAAAGGAGAGGGTGTGTCTGTTAGTGTTGAAGATAGAACAGCAATGTCAAATTTATTTAGGAAATGTGTTTTTGTAACCTGCAACATGCACTCCCAAAGCCACTTTCTATTTAGATGCTTGGATTGATAAATCAGTTAGTTTGCTCACTCTCTTGACACTCAGTTTCATGCAGCCTTTACTGATAAACACACACACACACACACACACACACACACACACACACACACACACACACACACACACACACACACACACACACACACACTCAACTCTCTCTCTCTCTCTCTCTGTTTCTATGCACTATTTACCTGCGCCTCTCTTTCCCATACACTCACTCACTCAAGCACACAACACTAAATAGCACCAAGTAGAGTTGATAAATGAAATATCAAATAAAAAAGTCCCATATTACCTTGGCCTATGTGTCTCAATGCCTTTCTATTTTTCTACTCTCCATAGAACTCGGCTCTAATCATCCACTTAACTCCCCTACAGAGGGGGGACGTTTTTTTTTCTCTTTTCTATCAAAGTCAAAATCAAACGAATGAAGAAAGACCTTGCTCCTGTGGGGATTGCAGCCATGTGAAATCTCATCATGTGAAATAGGTGCTCATCTGGTCTGGTCTCCGTGGTTCCGGTGAAAAATCCCATTACAGGGTGAAACAGAAATAACCAAAGCACCTCTTCCCTAAGCCACTCTACTTTTTTGTTTCCACTTACACCTTCTCATTATTCTCTGCCTCATTCTCTCATCCACTTGTCAGAACTTTTCCAGGTGGCTGCATCTTACCTTTCTTTAACTCCTCTTCCTTAGCTTGATCTCCGTTGATATTCTTATCACAGGTATTATATCTAATCCCTTTGAAATACCCCCCCACTCCTTCTTTATCTACCTCTCTTTCTTTCTGCCATCTACTCTACTCCTGTCCTGCTCCTCTGCGCCCTCTCTCACATCGTCATTGCTTTCAATAATTTCATCATTTCGCCCTCCTCTGCACCTCTGTCTTGCTTCCTTCTTATGTTTCTCCTCACATAAAGACATCAAGGCCGTAACATGAATTTCTCCTGAGAGATTTCAATCATCGCTGACTAGAGCTTGGGCAAGATATTTTTAATTAGAACATCAATGCCAAAAACAGTGCAAATCTTTCATTTATGAAAACTGTTTTTATGTAGTTGTTTTATATGAAACTCTTTTAAAAGGAGCATGTTTTGTCTATTGACTTAAACCTATCCTATCTAAGTCTTAACTTTATTTCAGTTTATAAAAGTTGTTTTTCAGTTTACAGATGATGTTAATAAAGAGCCAAATAAAGAAATCAATTTAGCTAGCCGGTAATGAAAAAATAAATATGTTAGCTGCTAGTGTACGTTCCATAGCAACCTGACGTTCAATAGCAAGCAACTGCCTCTGAATGTCCAGGCAGCCTGCTCAGAAGGTCTTATTTTATTGTGAACAAAACACTATTTAAATTGGAATGTGTCTATCGCTTTCATATTGCCTTACATGATGACCTTTTCATATATGTTATGAACAACACCCGTTAGATCCCGTTAGAACACAACATACCACAGGCTGTCTTGAGCTAGTGGTTATACTGTATGCATACTTTGGTGTGTCTTCCAGAAGGTCCTTGACTCTACCTTTTGTGTCGTTTTCCAATACTCGAAAATCTGTTAACAAGCAGTGTACTTGAACAGCTACAAAAGCCACAATTGTTCCTCTCCTCTGCTGTTAATTGAGCCTGCACAAGGGGGATCAAGTATTGTGTGTATGTGGGCGAGTGTAAGCATCCAGTTCTGCCTGGTTGCTTTTATGCGCATGTGCTATTCAATGCATAGTAGCACCTTATTACATGATCAGATTATGCCCTGTGTTTATCAGTGGCATGATTAATGGACTTGGCCTGAATGGAAGCAGAGAGCACTAAGGATTCATTTGGGTACCTGACAATTTTTTATGTATAGGCTGTAAATTGTGGGCCTTCTACAAAATGTAATTGTATTATTGAAAAGGATGCTTCCACTCTAAGCATCAGTAATAGCTATGGTGCGTGAGATGTATGTGTCCAAGAGCCTTTTTTGTTTGTTTCTGAGGGCGTGCGTGTGTGTGTGTGTGTGTGTGTGTGTGTGTGTGTGTGTGTGTGTGTGTGTGTGTGTGTGTGTGTGTGTGTGTGTGTGTGTGTGTGTGTGTGTGTGTGTGTGTGAGAGAGAGAGAGAGAGAGAGAGGAATAATGGCAGTGTGGGTGGAGCACATACATTTTTAAATTGAAAACATGACACACCCGCAGTGATGATTTAGTACTGGGCTAGAGAGGGGTTTAAACAGTGAATGCTGCCTTTGAACATTAGAGTGGAGAGACAGAGAGAGGGTTATTCAGCACTGCAAGTATAACTGCCACTGTGAGAGAGCCACTTAAAACAAACAGTTCGCTCCATGCCAAGGCTCCTCATGCACAAAGTTGAACAATTTTATTCAGACCCTTCATCAGGCACAATGAGTAGAATTATATTGGTTTTGAATTTTGTAAGCAGTACATTCAAAGTTTGCCACTTCTCCCTGGCTCATCGAGAGTAATGTCAGGGTGTGATTTCTGAAAAAAGTTATCACAGGAAGGGGGATGTTTTTGAAATTCAAGGTTTATATTTTTCATATACAAACCACATTGGGCCAAGGAAACCTGTTAGGCAGCTGTTTAAGTTACATGTATAGAATATGGTGAACTTTAAATGAATAGTTTTGGAATTTGAACTAACTGCTTTTGCAGGATTTAATAGAAATAATCACAAAATACAATAGCACCGCATGTAAATAGGCTAAAGCTGCTTTGATGAAGGTCTCCTATTTCTTTGTTCTGATTTCCCATGAAGGGGTCATCTGCCATGTGTCGTCCCTCTTTCACCCACATCTCTGCAAGTCTAAGGGAAGGATCAACCCCTGGTCCATTTACTGAAGTGAACAGCAGCCCTAGAATATTGTCACACAAGTGTAAGCGCTAGCAGTGAAAGTCCATTTATGATTGTATTGTTTGCATTATTGACTGTTCTCATGTTACAGTGCTTTACTTAGATATAATGTCAATGAAATGAACATCATTCTGTATTGAAGAAGACTGGAAACTAACGAACAAGACCATAAACTCTATCTAACTATTAACTGAGGTAATAAATAAAGTGAAATGTAGTGAGTCATTTTCTCATAGATTTCTATAAAATCAAACTCTTGGAAGCTGCTGCCTGGCTACTGCAAACAAACGAGATGCACTCAACAAGTTTGTTTCAGTGTTGTCATTAAGACATGTACCTTTATAAAATGTGTCAGAAGCATGAATTGTATACACTTCATCAATATTAACGGAATTTAATTTACATATATAAAACGTTGTGCAAAACTGAATTTGTTTAGTGACTTTCCAAGAACACAACAAGTCCAGTTAAATGACTCACTAGTCTTTCAATCAAGTCTCCTGTAAAGTCTCTGTATGCAGAGGACAAAGAGGTTAATTAACCTCCTATAGAGTTAGCGAAAGCCATTCTGCATATCATTGCATCTGCCATTATAGCTGTCTGGGCTCTCATAACAGACTTCTAATCCAGGCGGAGGGACGTCTGATGGTTGACAATAACTCTGGAGAGATAGAGAGAGAGAAAGAGAGAATGAAAGCCATAAAGCAAGACAGAAACGAAGCCTGTGCCTTTGTTTACACCACATACCTCGGGGCTGGTCACGGTTCATTGGCTGCAGTCCTATAGATAAGAAAATACTTTGCATGCAGATGAAGTAAATGATGGGTGCCCTTGGTTTAACCAGCCATGGGTCATCTTTGAACTGGGATTTGTACATCCTGACATTTCCTCCATTAATGATTCAGTGAAAATGCATTATTTGGATTGTTGCGCATATTCTTTTTTTATATGCAGCTGTCCTGGTGAATTTTCACGAACTGAGTTCAGTTACTCCATTCAAATCATGAAATCCCTTTGCCGACAATCACTGTCTTCCTCAGCAGATGCTGGTGTACCATCTTGTCACATGAATTAATGAATCTTGTGGTGATGATGTTCTTCTCAGCAGATGCAGTTTGACTTGTTAGGCCAAAATAAATAATAGAAGCTGACAAACTTCAGCTTGCATCAAGAGTGGACCTTCAAGCATAAAATTGCAGCACACTTCAACTAGATTTTCCATCAGCAAGTGTATGAAATATGTAATAATTATGCTATTAAACATTGGTAAATTCAATAATGAGCTGGTTAAGATTCTGGGCATGCAAGCCTCCAAAGTAAAGTAATGATCTCGCCAGAGACAGGCACACTCTAAAAACTATGAAGCCATCTAGGGACGGAAACCTTGAACAAAGTACGTGTGTGTGTGTGTGTGTGTGTGTGTGTGTGTGTGTGTGTGTGTGTGTGTGTGTGTGTGTGTGTGTGTGTGTGTGTGTGTGTGTGTGTGTGTGTGTGTGTGTGTGTGTGTGTGTGTGAGTTAATGCTGGAATGTGAGTAAAAGCTAGAGCCAGAGCCTTTCTGTGTGTTTCTCTGTGTGAGTGTGTGAGTGTCCGTGGGTGCACGAGCATACTTATGTATGTGTGTTTTGCCTTTGTTTAGGGTAATTAAAAGCTAATACGCGGCAGAATCAGCTCTGTGCTCTCTCTTCAATTAGTAGTCATCTATTAAAAGACACACATTTCCATTCTTTACGCCGCCACTTAATTATGATAGATTTCCTTCTCATTTTCTTCCGTTTACCCCGCACTTTTTTTCTCCCTCCCCTTTTCTCTTTTCTATAATGGAACCATAACTAGATGAGTCATTTTTAATCAGCCATTATTATGGATTTTGATCAAATGGAGGATTTTTCAGCCTACTACAGCAGCTTGATTTAAGACTGTTTTCTTTTTTGTTCTTCATCATTATCCATTTAACTTATTAGGGCTCATTTGCTTCTACTTTGAGACACAGAGAGACAAATGGTGTAAAATGGAGGATTTATTTCCTCTGACATGGCTGCACAAAGTCAGTGGGGTACCTTCTCTGCAGATCAAACATGCTGTGCATTGGTGAAGAATGGTGTTTGGATTTGTGTACTGTTCTGGGGAAAGTAATGTATTACCGGAAAGTATAGGGCAAAGCTCTTTACTACATAGACAGAAGAATATTTCGCTTTGAATTCATAATTTGTAATTATGAAGAAAAAAAAAACACTTAAATGATATATATATATATTTTTATTTTACCATTTCAATTAAATTTACTACCTACTTTGTATGAATTTTCTCTTACTTTGTCCTCTGTTCTTATGTCCTTCACTAAATGGTTCATACACTTTGAGAGGTGCTTTGTGGGTTGAAGGTTGATTAACACAACAAGTACAAATGTAAGAGCTGCTTCAGTTCTCCTCAATAGTTTTTTGTGTATATTTATAAACCAAGTGATGGAGCTACACCGCTCTTTTCTTTCTCCCATTTCTGATGCTGTTCATGATTGCATGTTTGCCTTATTGATTCTGTACGTGCCATGGCTCCATTGTTTACATACACAGAATGTAAAAAGCACACACTAGCTCACACTGGCGACACACACCAACGCCAGCTAAGGCAGTGATCTGCAGTACACAGGAATGAAAGAGATGATGGAGTGATGCGCTTTCTCTGAATATGTATATTGGTTGTGAGGAAACTCATCATAGTCACAGCCAGTCACTCAGTTCCGCATACACACACACACACACACACTTACACACACACACACACACATACACACACACACACACTTACACAAACACGCTAATGCTTGACAATTGCCAGGTGAGCTCGCAACTTAAGATTGATGGTTTAGACAGAGCAGCATATGTTTTGTCATCTTTTTCTATCCTTACTCTTTTTCACTCTCTTATTGTCACTGTTTTAGTGCAGCGTATCTGGATCAATCATCAATCTCTCCGCTCCTCTGCAATTCTTCGTCCCCTCCTCTTCGCTTGTCCTGCCTCCCCTTGCGCATCCCACTCTCTTTCGATATATTACAGGCAATCTTTATTCCACGTGAATCCACTTAGCACAATGGAGACTAAACAAATGTGTGTGTCAAACCCAGATGCCGTGATCCAAATGCTGTAGAGGGACAAAGAGAGGGATGACAGTGACTTGGGAGAAGGGGATGGAGGCGTAAAAAGAGCATAAAAAAAGGGTAATACCTATGATGCTGTGGTCAAGGGACTGGCTATAGTGCTGTCAATTAACTTCCAGAGCTACCTAACCATCAACTAAACTAGCTGCCTGCACTGGTTTGTTCACATGTGTGGGGCTGTAGCCCACTGACAACTACTAGACAGGTAGAAGGCAGCTTGGTTATCTGGCAAGTTGCCCAAGAAGTAGGTCCATGTGCAATTATTTACAAAGTCTTATCCAGGGGGCTAGTTCC
The DNA here is from genome assembly GCF_027596085.1 of Anoplopoma fimbria. Classification (NCBI taxonomy): domain Eukaryota; kingdom Metazoa; phylum Chordata; class Actinopteri; order Perciformes; family Anoplopomatidae; genus Anoplopoma; species Anoplopoma fimbria. The sequence continues at coordinate 29,413,200 of NC_072457.1, read as the reverse complement.
TGTGTATACTTTCAGTCCATCTCTGAGACAAGTAACTGACATGTTTTATTTGTTAAGCTTTAGGAGGCTCAAGCTGCTTGTCCAGATTTGTTTTCCAGTATCTAGAATACAGAGTTTCCTAGTCCAAATAAAGCATCACCCATTATTCAGAATAGCCAAAATAAAATAAGATTCAGAACCAGCTTCACTCTTGGGTCTGTCAATCTAAAATAAGGTTGGTAAATAACCATTAACCACTAGGTGCCCATGGGTCCAAGCCAAGCCCCCAGCCTGGAGTGGCTGGGTCATGAATGGGACCTGGATAGGTTAAGGGTTAGTGAAGGTTTTCTATTGCTTGCCACTTTACAGTATTTCAGCCACTTGCTGGCATAAACCTGTCTGCTCTGACTCTGCCGCATTCGTGTATTATCATCACTGACTGCTTCCTGTGCTATTTTTGAGTGTGTATGTATATGTGCATGTTTACAGTAAACAATGTCACAGCCACCTGTACATATACCACACATTCATATGTAAATTAGGTTCATATAGCCCTCTAACTGAGCATCATACGCTTCATCAGTTGTGTGTTGGCATCAGTTGACAGCATCTGATTGATATGGTTTGTGATCATTGCTGCTCTTTTATAGTGACAGCCATCAAATTCACTGGGCTCACCCTGGTAGCTGCAGTCTAAGGCGTGTTTTCATTTATTCAATCAACGGAGAAAAGGAGTCCACCTGTGTTCACAGATTTAGGGTTACGGTATGTAACCATGCAGTCATTTTGTCATCTTGTGTGACAAAAGAACAGGTGCGAGGTGCGACCAAGTGGTTAGGGCACATACCACATGGGTGCATATGCCCTATAAGCAGCGAGTGCTCGGCTGGTCGGACCATTTGCTGCACTTTTACTGCAAGAAAACAGAGAACAATAACCAGTGCAAGTATGCATCTTATATATGTATCTTCAAAAAGGGCCAGCTGGAAACAACACTGCTGCACCCCAGTCACCAGTTGTTTTTGTTTTGTTGCGTAGCCTTGCTTTTGCTAGGTAAGCGAAGACTTTCTGCTTTCATTCCTTCATTCTTTACAGCCTTTGTGGTAATCTATCCCAGGCGGCTGGACTGAGAGATGAGTCTATTGTAGAGGAAGAGGAGAACAAGGAAGAGGAAAAAGATTCAGTAGAGGTGAAGTAGATGGGTAGCTCTGAGCTCGTCTCTGCCTCCCAGTGATATCTTGAGTTTTTTTCCAGCGAGAGCGCGTTCTCTATTGACCTCTGCCCCCTATCGATCCAACCCCTCTTAATGTACTCCATGCGCGTGTGTGTGTGTTTTACACAGAGGCAGGGAGAAGCAGAGAGTAGCAGGTGCTTTGTGTGTGTAAGTGCAAATGTGTCTGATAATCTCCAGTAAGTGCCTTCATAACCATAACACCAGGTGGGAATATTCTTTTTTATCAGGAGCAACTTGCTAAAAAAAGGAAGATAGCTGCCTTAAGGAAGAACTTCACAGTGTGTAATGTCTGCGTGGAGTTGGGGTGGAAAATAAAGGAAAATATGGACAAAAGACTTAAGCAGGGTGTGAGGATACGCACAAAGTATTGTCAAGCTGAAGGGAAGGAGGAAAATACCAAGAGGACAAGAAAAGAGGAGAAAAGTATGGAGAACATTTAAGGAGGTAAAAGGCTCATGGGATCACCAAGCATTTATCACTCTCACTCTCTTTACTCGCTGCCCTTCTTTCTTCACAAACACTTGACAAATTCACACACGTACACACATGAACACCCATATACACCGTTCCGCCCCTCATACGCAGAGCTGCATTTTTTCTTTTTTTTATCTCTGGCCTTATTCCACAGCTTATGAATTTTAATAGGCCTCAATCAGAACACCTCAGCAGTGTTTTTCTATCTCCCAAAGTAATGGACTTGAACCACCTGAGAGTTCTTCAACAGCTCTGTGTTCGTAAAGCTAAGGAAGTCAGAATGAAATGGGGAGGAGAAGAGGGATGAATGATAAGGACGGACGGGATGTGGATGAATAAGAAAGCGGAGGAGGTGGTTGGTGGGAAAAGGAGTGTGCCTGCGGAGTGATCGCTGATTGCGGAGAGGGTGTCAGAGGGAGACAAATTGAGAGAGGGGAGAGTGGCCTTGGCTTCAAAATGGATTCCTACTGGATGTCAACACGCATGTTAGAATGCATGCAACCTCACACATAAACACATGCATAAGCACACACACACACACACTCCAAATGGGAGTCTGATTGTTTCTTGGTTGCCTTGCTCCTGACCCCCCCCCCTCCCTTAATTACAATCTGTACTGACAAATGGGCCTGCTTGGTTATGCAAAGCCAGGCACACACACTCACACACTACACACACACACACACACAGACACACACACACACACACACACACACACACGCACACACACACACGCACACACACACAACACACACACACACACACAAACACACACAAAGTGAAAGAGAAGAAGAGAGATGCACTGTTTTTGCTGATTAGGTGTGTCACTGTTCTTTTTTTAGACTCAGACCTTGCATTTAGACACACAGCTGCACAAACCTGCACTTTATCTCCAGTGCAGATCTTAAACAAAACTGCTCTGCATTTGTACTGTCGGAAATTGTCCCTATTGTACTGTCCTCACCATGATGTGTAGCCATTTGTCGAAATCAATGGAGCCCAAAAATGGTATTATTCTTTCAATGGTTCATTCTCTCTCCGGTCCGCACTTTCCGTCTCTCTCCCTGTGCCTGTCTTTACTCATGCTTGAATTAGAAAGTTATTACCTGAGAAAGAAAAGGGGGTTAGAACTTAGCACCTCTGCACATCTCCTTACTGCTTTATCTCGCCCCCCCTCTTGTTTCGAAGCGAACATAACTACACAGGCATGCACATCACAGCACAATGAGCCATCGACACAATGAGGTACACTGCAAGTGCTCACACGGAAGACAATCTGCACATTACATGTGCCAAAATTGATAGCCTGAAAACAATGCTTCATCAGCTCTCGCCATAATCACAGCACTTTTAAAGATCTCGGGCTGAAAGACAGGAGAGCAGCACAAAGCATAAACACAGTCATAAGCCAGCTCTATTCACAGGCCATGTAGTTCTACCAACTGTTAAAGCCATTCCCATTTCGACAAAGCAACAATAGAGCGCAACAGAGAGAGACTGAGGGACTCTATTGATATTGAGCGCTGCTGAATGGTCGGCTGACTAGCATTCACTGTCACAGCGGATAGATGGTTTAATTGTGGATTGGTGTAAGAAAAAAGGAGGGAGAGTGTCTGTATTTCTATGTGTGTGTTGGTTTCCGTGTGCGTGTGTATGTGTGCTTGTGTGAACGAGAGGACCTGGGGAGGTGACAGCCGTTATCTCAGGCCTACAGACAGACACTTAGCCCTCCTCCAGCCCTCAACCACTCGTCCCTATGGCATGCTCAGAAATGTCAGGAGCTGGCACTGTCAGTACACTGTGTGTGTGTGTGTGTGTGTGTGTGTGTGTGTGTGTGTGTGTGTGTGTGTGTGTGTGTGTGTGTGTGTGTGTGTGTGTGTGTGTGTGTGTGTTGCAGGGGGAGACTGCTTGTGCTGTGCTCATGCAATTTGTGCCAGAGCCGATGTTTACATGAAAATGATGTCAAATATACGTCTGCTGCTTTGTGAATATATATATATTTATATTATATTTTTATATTGTTAACACATACAAACACCAACCAACACCAAGTGGAAGTGCAAAGTTGTCCACTATCACTGCCAAGATGTAGATCATTTCAATTAGATTTAGGGTTGTTTTCACTGAAATACCAAAAGATATTCCTTGGTTCAACATACATAGTTTAACCTGGGAATGTATGAACAGGTACTGATCCACTCTGCTGCGCCTTCACTTCACTGTGCTGACAGACACAAAGGAGCATAGACAGAGAAAGACTGAGATGAGTCAAAGAAATGGCAATAGCCTATATCCTAAGGGCCTTGTCAAACCAACATTTATGATAGAACATTTTTACACCACAATCCATTATTTTTAATGAAATCGGCACAATTTGATCACATAGGTAAAGTAATTCTCTACGCGGCGGTCATGTGAAGTTCAACTTTGCTGAAACTTGGCAAACATTTGCACCATTAACCAACTGCAAACCATCTTAACAGCACTGACCTCTAATGGAATGGGAAGCAAAGTGGATCATATTAGCTTTGTTGCACCATCCAATTCTATAAAATAGCCTGCATAAACATAAACCTGTGAGACTGTACTCAATTGTACACATTTTTGTACGGTTTGAAAATGCTAAACATCCTTAAACACATGCCTGAGCCCAACCAACACATGTTCAGTAACACCATGCTTAATGAATTTGGTCTACACCAGAGCACTTTCCTCTTATATTGTTTCAATGAATATAAATGTGAGATGTTAATCTGCTTGCAATGGACAGTTTGAGGCAAGTTGTTTGTCTTTACGCCCTAGCTCAAAATAGTGCCATGGAAAAGTGACGTATAATACATAATGTATAAATGTCCACTACAAGGTAAATATTTTTTTAGAAAGATATAATATTCTCACATTATTGCAGGTTGTTCACTCAACTGGGTTTTGCAGCACAAGAGATGATAGAGCTGTCACTCTACAGCATCTATAGACCACCACCCACATCTGGTTGCAATTTTGTCGTGTGGCCATCTGTTTTGCAAACAACCATGCAGAACCACAGGAAGCAGGAATAGCTTTTTCCAGCTTTTCAGGAACTTCCTCCAAAATGTTCTTTTTTATTATTAATTAATATAAATAAAATTACCATACAGCAAGAAAATTGCATGTTGGATTTATGTAAACCATGCTGCCTACTCAAAGAGCACGTTTTTAGCAGATTACCATTTCCTATGCCCCCACAAGGTATTATTTGGATAAAATAGTAACAACAGCATTTTTCCCAACAAGTGTTTGACAATGTTTGTCTGTGCTATGCTTTTGCAACCAACTGCCATCAAAAATTGTGTAAGTAGTGCTGCAATTCTCTGAGGACTGAGATAGTGGATGCTCTTCATACTCTTTGGAGTTTCTCTCTGTAGTGGGTCATAAAGAGTCCTCTTCAGCTATTGAAAAAAAAACTGCATACTGATAAAATCATAAAACTCATTGTTGATGCTGTTGAACAAGGCTAAGCAGGCAATGAGCAAGAATGTCGGCAGGAGAAGGCAGCAGAAAGCAGGGTCTCATGGTTGCCAGTTGCAGACAACAGTTTTAATGGCAGGCAGTCGACTAAAGTATCTCCCATGATTCACAGTGGTTAGAAATTAAGTTTCAGTTTCCTTGGCAAAATACTTGTATTCAAACAATATTTACAATTTGTGCAAAACTGTTGACTCATTGACTAATTTGGGATTTAAATTTAAAGTTAGAGTGTCTTAAGCTTTTGTACTGAAAGGATTTAAATACAATCCTTCACATTTGATCGGACAAGTGGGCTGAGGATGTAGTAGATTACGGAGCGTATGTGGCTCAACACACACCTCCCTTGTTGCTGACAGTTGCAGATTGGTTGATGGATGGCTGGATGTTGTGATATTATGGGCGGAAATTCACAGGGAGAAAAAAAGATTCAATTTTTTTATAATAATACAAATAAATAGATTTTTGTTCCGATTGCACATGATTGTTTTAAAGGTGCACAATATGAGCGGGGATGTGATTTACAAGGGTTATAAAGGCATTTGTCATTTCATCTCGACTTTGAAATATAATATTATTTTCAATAATACTGCTAAGTTCGCTGTCGTTTTAATCGATATGGATCACATGTATGAATAATGGAAAAGGCATGAAAATTTAGGATGGACCCATGAGATGGAATGAGTTTACCTACAATGCATGGTAGAAGGATGTTTTATTCCTGCATGGTGTTGTTAGACTCATTGTTGACTCATAGTTGAACTGGCCCAACAGGAAATCTCTCACTTCTTCAGATGACCAGTTCATTCCTGCTGGCACTTCAAACCTTTTTGTTGTATGCTTCCTGTATTTCGTATTCTTTAGCAACTGAGCAAACCTCAAAGGGATGCAGAAATCTAGTTTGTACTCTGTATAGCTATATCCCCTAAAAAAACGTGTTGCTATTCGAGTGAGCTTGTTCTTCCTTTGTTGCAGTTAACTTAAGGATCAGCAGTGTTAAAGCTTGTACTGGGGATCCATCCTACCATCCTCTAACACACACAAATCCCTCCTAGATCTGTGTCAAATTCCATGCTAGATACTAATTGTATATAACCTGTACCATTGTACCAATTGTCACAGTATACTGTTTTTGAAGTTTGCATACAAAGACATTTACATACTTGACTGTTTTGTAATTTGAAATTAAATCCACAAAACTGTTCCTGTGACATTTTGACATGTCACCATAGGAAAAGCACAGGTGTAAATGATTAAATCAAGAGTTGTTCATGCTGGCTCACTGTCACACTGTTCCGGCTTGCCAGGACACTTAAAAAGGACAAAGCCATATTTGTCATGTGATATAAACAGCTATGCTTTTCCTACTACTTTTCCTAATTTTCTTTCTGAACATTCCACAAAACTTAGGGTTACAAAGACAGTAGATTGACTTGATTGGGTATAATACATTTCTAGTGTGAATACACTACATACTCAAAACCTGCTTAGAATTACTGTGTATTATGGGATTAGAATGCATCTTAACTTCAAAAACGTGCCATGGCTGTGTGCTGTACCACAGTTTGGTTTCAACTTAAGCAGAGCAGATGGTAAACAAGATACTGGAGATGGCACCAGACACCCATTGCACTTATACTGCCTGTTGAACTTTGGTCATATGAAAGACATTTACATACTACACATATTTCTTCTTAATGTCACAAAAAAATAAAACACACATATACACACACAACTTTACACACAAACCGTCTCTGAAGAAAAGCTCTACCAAACTACCTATTTGAAAGCAGTGTGGTTATATTGGGTATATATAAATATACATATATATGTTGTCTTCAACAGTCTGGTAGTGACTGGTAAGTCTTGTAAAACTTTCACTAGTTAAACATTCTATGCATAGCTGGCTCAGACCCCACTTACTAAATATGCAAGTTCCCCTTGGCTTGCCCGCAAACAGTTGCATCTCTCACCACTTTATGCCACAGGCCCCAAACAAGCCATCTGTACTGGTGTCTGCCTCTGCCAGCCTGGCCCCGAGAGATGGACTTTGTGTGTGTGTCTATGAGTGGGTGTGTGTGTATTGGGATGAAGCAACAGAATGGGTACATTCAACCCTGTTTCTGTACCTTCTATAAGCACACCATTGCTTTAAAGTGTGCCAGTGTGTGATCCACTGGCTAGCCAAGTGCCATCGCTCTGCTCTGTGCTCATACGTTGCTCATCCGACACTTACTGCTGACAACGTCTTTCTGACCCATGGCGTTGTAGCTGAAGCGTACGTAACCCCCACCATCCAGTTCCTACCAACACTATTAACCCTGTCAGTACTGTTGCAGCTGTATGCACTGTTTGTGCTGGTATCACGTTGTCATGTTGAGAGCCGTGTGAAGTCAATCATAGATGCTCATGCAGTCCCCATCTAAAAAGTATCCCTGTTCAGAACAGGGTGAATGCTTAAATTGTGGTGTTGCTGCTTGAGGCGTTCTCGAGAATCGCTAATACAACTTCACACTCAGCACTGAGCTTCCTTGAACAATACACCTGCCACAACATACAGTAGATGCACCACAGATCCAAGTTGTGGCTACGCATTGTCCAAAACACCAGTGAAATACAATCTGGTTTCAAGGGACAGAACACCAGCGGTTGGGGCCCGACTGAAAAGGCGTCAAACAGCTATAGATTTATTATGATGTCAAGATATGAAAAATATTGAATTCTGTTACTATTTTAAGTCATTGCGCAATAAATTAACTTACAAATCCCCCCCCCCAAGCATTTAAAGAATATGCAACTGACCTGTAAACTACTTATTGTGTACTTCAGAGGAAAACATTGTAGTACAACATTTACCTGACAGATAAAGCTTACTATTTTAGTAACAGATCAACTCACAAAATTTAACAATTAAAATATGATGCATTATTATTCATTAAATTATCCAGCATTATAAATTGAAAGCTCCACTTTGAAAAAATGTGAGGTACATTTAATACATTGTGCTGATGTCTCTCTTTCACTTCACTTGAAGTAAACATTTGAATGCAGGACTTTTACTGTGTTGTATTAATACTTTTACTAATGGTTATTAGTTTTACATCTATAAAAGAGGACTGTTAATAATAAAATTGTTTATTGGCTACACGCTGTGCCATGAAACCGGCCTGGCTGTCGCTTTGCATACTGTACTTCAGTGAACCTATGCTGTGAACAGTCTGCTGGTAAAATCATACTTAATATTTAATTATACAGCCGAGGGACTCACAGGCAGCTGGGCCCGGATTTGCCCATTTATTTAGCCCACGGCAACTTTATTAGTATTATAAATTGGTTTGGCAAAAACTTACGGAAGATGATTTGCAATGGCAGATTGGCGTTATTCCTGTATCCACTCGTGCTCTTTGACTCCAGGGCAGAGAAGAAAAGTTTGATTGTAACATTATCCAGCATTTATGTGGCCAAATTAATCTGCAGTCAGTGTGACACTATCTGGTCGCTTCGAACGACATGCTGGACTGCAGATTGCTGAAGCTCAGTTGCTAATTAGCACCAAACACATTCATAACATCCATTTTGAAGGTGTTTGACCATAAACTGTCTATGAGAATTTTGACCTGATGATGACACAGGTGAAAAGTAAGAGGTACACCACAGTTATTACTGAGTGGGTGCACCTAATTGGGTGGCAATCTGTCCAATAGTTGTTGAGATGAACAGATGACCATTGCCACCCTTTATACCCCAACACTTCATGGCTAAAAATTGTCCACTAATTTACTACTAATATTAACCATCAAATAAGTTTTGAAAGAAGCGTGATGTTCTTTTCTATCATCATAAAAAGGGCACATTGTAAAGGAACATCTGCAACATCTTGCACTGAACATATGTAATATAAAAAAATAAGATAATAAATTATAAAAAATATAATAATTATGCACCCATAATATCTAATCCGACCACCTGTCTGTATGGTACACGCCCGGAACACTTCTTGGACTTACCGCTCTGCAATTATCAATTCTGAAAAAATGCTGGCAAAACTATTTCCTACCACATTATAACTCTTTATATATTTCTATTTCTGTGTATGCACATAAGTGAGCGGAAGAAACCAGAGTCAAATTCCTTGTATGCATACGCATACTAGGCCAATAAAGCTAATTCTGATTTTGATACTGATTCTGATTTTTATTAGACTAACTTTATCTCGTCAAATGTTTGTGCGTCCTATTGAAGTGCTATTGGTTGCATGTTGTGAGTAAAATGAAAGTTTTCCCAGAATACTTTTTTCCAAAACAATTTTGCATACATTTTAATGCTTGTTTACAGAAATGATCTAAAAATGATATAAACCAGAGGAAGAGGTGAAATGAAGAGGAGAAACATTGAAATTACAGTGCAATGCTTCTCCAGTGCCGTCGCCCAATCAAAGAACCCAACACCTCCCACTCAACAACAGTAATTATCTAAAAGATAATCGGTGGCTTTTTACGTGTCAATCTGGAAGAAAAAACTAAACATACAAACACATATCAACCTCTTGACACACTTCTGCTTGAGCACTCCCACACACAAATCTCATGACCTAATGTTGCTCCCAGCATGTGTCCCGGTATCTGATATGCAAACTGCTCTATCCAGCTATATTAAAACATGTCATTTGGAGGAGCAAAAAAAAAAACCAGATCTTGACTAGCGTGCCCCCGTGCCACTCCCTTTTCCTAAATACTCACACCTGCTTTTTTTTTAGCAGATAAACATTCACAAACATTCCTTTCCAATCAGGGTTTGAATGTTGTTTAGATTGCACCAGCTCCATACAGGAAGCTAAATGACATGATCTCTAGCAGCTTCATTTTGTGTAATTACAATCCCATCACTGCAACTTCTAATCTGGCACAAGAAATGTGCTGCTGCAAACATAGGCATTATGTCATGTGTGTTCCTGAAACTACAGGATGCAAATATAGTTGTTCATGCATACGTACATAATATCACTGAATTACATGAGATTGGCTGAATTGCTTTCTTTCCAATTGCAAGATGAGAAGATTGATACCACGTTGTGTTTGTTGGTGAAGTACGGAGACAGGACATGCTTAGCCTAACTGAAAGCACGGGGAAACAACTAACATTTAAGAATCATAGAGGTTTTTTTCGGAGAGTTGGCAGAACCGATATAGGGCAGCATAAAGTCAGTGGGCTGCTCGTAAACTGGCTGCTCATTAAACCACAATGTTTCTTTTCTATTTCTATAGGAGATTAGATGTGCTGGAGTATTTTCAGTTGGTCCGGTTTATTGGAAGATGATCCATGAAATAAAACACTAGACCCCTTCTTTAACTCCAGACTGTACCAACCAGACTGTACCAACTGGTAGAAGATTCTGATCTGCACTGTGCCAATGGAGAGAGAATGAGCCAGAGAGACAAATTACATTCACTGAGGGAGACATTATTACAATTTTTTACAGCATGTACAAGTATGAAACAAGAAATATACACATATAATTCCCAGATATCTATCTACCATTTCCCTCTTGATTCAAGTCTGTCATTGTCAGAAAAATGCTAATGCTTGTCATATGTGCTTTCTGACGCTCTTACTTATCATATTTTGTTGTTTTTACATATCTGTTCATGTATGGATTGATCAACAAATTACCTTGCTTAATTAAGAAAGCTTTAGAGGTGTTGGTAGACATGTTTTTGAACAGAAGCAGGCTGTTTCAACTGTTGTTCCCTGCCTCTAGTCTTTATGCTAATCTAGGTTTCACACGTCTAACTTCAGGCAGTGTACTTCATTCTAGACATGAGGCTGATATCAGTCTTCTTAGCTTACTCGGGGAAAGAAAGCTAATCTTCCCCAAAATGGAAAACTGAATTTCCTTCAAACCGTAGTATTGTTTCTTGAGTCTGATTGGCGCTCAATAAACTTCAATCATAGTTTTATCTGATGTGGTAATACCTAATGTCAATAATGATAACTATGTATAAATTGTAAATATGTCATCTAACTTTTAGTTTTGTCCATTTGTGCGGATGTGAGTGCATGGGTGTGTGGTTGTGCATATCCCAGGCTTGTGTTTGCATGTGAACATGTGTTAGTGAAGCCCAAGTGGCAGAGCTAAAGAGTGCATCCTGAAGCACAGAGAGAGGGAGAGGAGAAGGAGAGAGATTCTCTGTGTGTGAAAGAACTCTTTCATCTTCACCCGAGAATCCCCGACGAGGCCTTCCATGCCAATCCATTTCCTGGAGTTGGCTTCAGTCTCACCCAATGGGACATCACACACACATATATATACACACGAACTTGGCTGGCTTCTCCCCAATGTGAAAGCTCTGCAATCTTGCCTCTACCCACAGACAGACGCACACGCTCGGCCCCGTTGGGAGGACAGCGAGGAAATGGCAAGCAGCAGCTGGGGGGTCCCCTCGCTCCTCTTCAGAAACTGTAGCACCCCAGAGGCATCCTCTAGCCCTATCTTAACACTCCGTGACTGCTCGTGCACTTGTGTAGGTGTGTGTTGCGCTGCGTTTGTGCGCTTGCAAATTTGTGCGTGAATGGGAATGTGTGAAGTTGTCCCCACTGATCGCCACCACAGTACCTCCTGCACTTGCCTCATATGCTCTGAGCTTCCCCTAGTATGAGTGTGTGTGTGTGTGTGTGTGTGTGTGTGTGTGTGTGTGTGTGTGTGTGTGTGTGTGTGTGTGTGTAGTGAATCCTTTTAAGCTTCCAGAAAGAAAAAGCAAAGGGATATAAACAGAGCTAGAGTGCTGAAACAAACCACACTGACCTAAGGCTGCCCTGCACCCTGGAACTGCTATAGTTGCATGTCAAGGGGTTGCATTTGTGTTGCAGCTTTTTCAATCTTTGTCTCTCTCTCTCTGTGTGTGTGTGTGTGTGTGTGTGTGTGTGTGTGTGTGTGTGTGTGTGTGTGTGTGTGTGTGTGTGTGTGATAACCAAATCCACAGGCATTCTTGAAACCTTCCTGTGTGCATTAATATGTGTGTGTCTTTGTGTATTTGTGTGTGATACTAACCGCAGGCGTCCGAGTCTGTTCATTAGCAGGCTTAGCTAGCAGAGGGAAGCATGTAAAGATGACTGCTATTAATTTAGCATCTCACTGGCCTCCCTCTCTCTCGCTCTCTCTCACCCTCGCACAAACTACACTTACACACACACACACACACACACACGAATGTGCACACAAAAATGACTGCCAATTCATTAAGTGAATGTTTGGAGCCCCAGACTGTACCAACTGGTAGAAGCTAACTAATCTGCACTGCGCCAGTGGAGAGAGAACGAGCCAGAGAAACAGATAACATTCACCGAGGGGGACATTCAGCCTCTGAAAACAACTATTAACATTAACATTTGGGAAGGCCTCAACTTCAGGAAGATAAACACACACTCACAAGCACTGGCATTTGGTTGTGAATACAAATCGTAAAACATGCGGGAAAATCGGAAAGCAGTAGCTAGGTGTATAGTGGCGCTATGAGGCTTTTGTCCATTTTCCTCAGCAAGTGCTGTCGGAGAAAAACTCACTTGCTGTTTTTAGACCCTCTTGTTTCTTAATCACAAGTTTGCACTCCTGTGGGAGGCTCTGATTGGGTGGACAATATCAGTCTGAGGGCAGAGCCTGTGTTTGCATGCAAGGCCCATTTAGTCATGCACTCTTTGGGGCAACATTTGCAGATACTAGAGCAGGGTCCGAACTACTAGCACAAAAGTAAGGAGATGACAACCACTTGTTGAACACTATCCTAAAGAGCTTAAACTGTATAAGTATTCTATTAATGGCTAATGACCCAAAGGGATGGACCTAAATGTAAGGTTATTTGGATTAAAGGACTATATCTAAGGTTAATTGATGCATGCATCAAATATGCAGGAACCTGTTTGCCTATCTTTCAAACTGAAACTAGGACATGTATACATTTTCTCAATCCAATTTTCATACACCAATGTGAGCAGAAGTGTGTCTTTTCTAATATATTTCAAAAAGCCTGTGGCCATTCACAATGTGTTGAAGGCAAGTTTGCAAACACTTTTCCAAGCTGTCAGCCATCACATTTAAGAAACAGAAATAAAAATGGCATGTCTACACTACTCCACTACATAAAGGCCCAGTCATACCAACATTAGAAACAAAATGTATTCATTACTATTGGTCAACGGCACACAAATTTGTGCACTGAATAAACATCAAGACAGCGCTGACCTTTCAGGAAAGGGGAGCTTGCTAATTGCCGTTAGAAGCTGGCTAGCTTGGAGAGTTTTTTTCCCTCTTTATTGGAGGCCGTAAACAGCACAGCACAGAGCAATTAGCAGGAAGCTCGGAGAGCTATTGTGACTCAGCAGTGCAAGCGTGTAACCAATTTCCAAACTTGTTAACCCTGCACTTTGCCAATACATCAAGCATTTAGCACCACCTACTGTGATGTGACCAGTGTTACTTAGGTTTTTATATTAGAAAACCTTATGCCTCTGTGTGCCATACAACTCCATTATCATCCATGAATTATTGCATACACATATAGAGCAGTACCATTCATTATGAAGGACAAAGAAAGTGTAGTTAAGTCTTTCCAGTGTTTCATGTAAAACATCAACTACTCTTGCGCTCTTCGATGTAATAAGGGAATAGATGGCTCTTAAATTTGTTCTTAACAGTATTCCATAGCACAGAGGCATAAGCTACTGTAAACATCAGGCTGTGGCGGCAGACAAAACGTGTTAGTAAGATTCATTTGCTCTTGGTTTTGGAACTTAATAACGATAACAGTTACAATAACAGCAGCCGTATCCCGTGGAGTCATAACCACATTAAAACAATGTGACACCCATCCTGCTCTGAGAATACAAGTTAGAAAGTATTTTTGTCACTATTGTTGCATGCTTTTTTTGTAAAGCACTACAGCACATACCGACAAAAGCAACATTAATTTACTTTGTTTTCCGTGAATCTACCAACAGTGCTGCCATGTACGCTGCTAACTCGTTGCCGCAGTTACAATTATGGGATGTAAATCCCTTAAGAACATTTGAGCATATCCAGTCTTGATCCATAGCAGGGAGGCTGTGTGTATCCATGTGTAAGTCTCCTTCTCCATCTCCATAGCTGTGTTAATCACCCTCGCTGCCACTCACTCTCAAGGTCTTAGTGGCTCTCTGTTGAAAGCTGCAATCCACAATTCAAATAGAAAAAAGAAAATGGTGTTGCAGCCACATTAAGCAGCTCAGTGAAACCATGGTCTTAGACTGAAACAGGGGGCTAGGTCATTACTTTGCTAATCCTATTGAAAATTAGAGTATAGGTTAAAATTGATATTCAATTTACAAGAGCATTAACGTTTAGCAACAGTGCTGACTCCTGGCATGTATGTGCAGCAACATTAAAGGTGAGAAAATCAGGTGGATGAATTAAAGCTAAGACAAAGGTTGGACTGTAATTTGTTCATTTAAGTTTACTCAATGTTATCCCTTTTAAAGAAAAGAGCCGCAGAGGGAAAGTTCTACTTTTCAACATGCGATTGAGCCCAAGACCAGATCTTCCACTAAAGCAAACTTTGACAACTTCATACAATAATATCTAATAGTGAGAATATTTTGCATGACACCTTTTTGATCCTTCTTGGTTTAATCACTGTCTCTCAAAGCAAAAGGCAGATCTTTGATTTGTTATTATTCATATTTTATAATTTAGGTCTATGATAAAGCCATATAAAGGCACCACCATGACTATCTGTTACAATGATTGACATCTTTACCTTTCTTTTTCGAGGTGCAGCCTGATTGAGCAAAGCACGGGAGAAAATCAATGCAATACCACATTGATCGGCCGACATCAGAAAAATCAGTTTTTTAGCAGTGAATGCCACATGAAGACTTACAAATGTAAAGACAGCAGTGTCCTCACATGTGTAGCTGTTTCTCACACTCAACTTGACCTCCTTATAGCCGTCTGAGAAGGCACTTTTCTTTTGAATTTTTTTTGCCATGGTTATCAAATCAAATACTCTCATCTTTCCAAAGTATCTAACATGAGAGTGTGTAGGAAAGGACTGTAATTTCGCTGTGTGTTTATGAATGTGCATGAGAGAGATAGAGAGAGAAACAGGCAGAGAGACAATAGCAGAGGGAGAGAGCGGTCCGCATGTGTGCATGATGATAATAAACTGGATGGGGCTGAGAGTAAGATGAGGGCAGGCCAGCTTTAAAGCTTCCTCCGACCATACTGACCTTGGTAACAAAGGCTTTCTGCCCAAAGTTATTAACAATAATTGGACCTAATTATATGTGGTATAAAAAGAGGAGGAAATTGCAGAGGAGTGTTCATGTGAGCAGTCATTACAGAGACTGGAAAATGGCACAGTAACAGGTCAAGTGGAACCAGCGCCCTTTGTTGTGTGTGTGCGTGTGCGTGTGCGTGTGCGTGCGTGCATGTCTTTAGGTGTGTGCTTGTACTACATGTCCTTATACCTTTGGCTTTTGAAAAATAAATCCTTCTCTCACTATTAAAGCTTAGCAGGTCATACACATCTGTCTGCTCCTGAAAGGAAGAACAATAAGACGGAAATAGCAATAATTAAATAGCAAGTCTTTCATTTGTTTAAGCGCTATTCAATTGTATTGCAACACACCGTTGTGAACTTCTGACTAAAATAAACTCAAAATGATTTATTGTCATGCCTTACAATATAAAATTCAATCCAGGAAAAAAACAACCACTGTTTGAGCTGCACCTACTGAGTTGTATCCCACACTTTTTGGCATAGTACTTACATACACATTTTTGTGAAATTCTGTATTTACCATTTTAAGAACCCATCTTACATAAAATATACCTATACCAGAAACTGAAGGTCTGCATCTGTTAGCTTGCATCCAACAATAAAAACCATCTGTATAGCAGGTTTGATTGATTTTAACCCCCTGGTCGACCCGTACTCACTGTCAACTCGTCTCATACTGCCGCTTGGTCAGTGCCTATGGTAGTATCAATATATATCATGTATATAGTATCATTATATGTTATAGCCTCATGTCTCATTCACACTTACATACAACACACATCTCAAGGCTCCACCATCATGGAGACATTTTGGAGCGGGTAAATAAGCCCTCTGTATTAGTACATATACACACATTTACAAAGAAGATTATCAGAGTATCGATGGGCACCAGAGGCAGCAACCTTTCTCTGCAAATAAACGCTCCTCAAGTGTATACGTCCTGTCTGGATCTCACCTCTAGCCGATTCCTGAATTTCTGCAACTAAATTTCTGTGTCCAACGTACCAAGGCCCCCTTTAGCGTCTATATAGGACACACCAAGCTTTAGAGTTACACTTGAATTAGAAAATGAAATCCAGTGTAAACCCATTCAGGTGATTATTAGACAGTCAAAGCAACTGACACAGTCAGCGAATAGCTAAACCGCTAAACAATGAGGAGACACCGACCATAAAGCTCTGTAAAGTGGAGGGGAGCCAAAGATTCAGTTGATATTTCTCTGTGGGTTGACCCCACACATTGTCACGTAGTTTTCAAATTGTCATTTGAAACATGGTCAATACAGGTGCTTTAAGTATAAAAATGTATTTCTGTGATGCAAAAATCTTCTATATCAAAGGAATTCTCTGGATATTGGTTGTTTAACGACTGTACAGTATATTTGCTGTTACATGTTGAAGAATTTAACTAAAGTAAGGTCTTAATATTTCAATTTGGGTGATCTGTTTATTTGTTGATGAAAGACCATTTCAACATAGGACAGCTAGATCATGAATAATTTTTGAAAAATCCTACAATAGCTTCTATTATATTGAACTATTCATTACAGCTGATTTCACAAGTCTAGGACTGGGATGTGTTCACAGGTTGGTGGTGAGCTCCAATACACAAAGTTCATGTTTTGTTCATTATCTCATCATTCTATTTCCTCACAGCAAATTCCAGCATAACAAAGTTGCAAATTCTCAAAATATTTGAATTATTTTAAAATGAAACATAATCAAATAGTAGCAGGATGACTGCCTTTTTCTGTCCATATATAAAGCCAATGCATATTCAGAATAATGAGGAATGAAAGAACAAGGAGAAAAGGCAAAGACTGTGTGATGGGGCAGGCACAGTGAAGGTGTACCGGATTACCTCTGGAATATCAAAGGGGGCCTGCATCAGAAAGGGTTAGGCCTTCCGTCATTAAGCATGCTCTCTTAATGATGAGGCTCTCACTCCTGCACTGATGAGGCAAAGAGAGAGACCAGCAGTCGGTTAATTGGAGTCAATTTCTGCATGACTGAGTGTGTGTGCACGTGTATTTATACGTGTGTGAACATATGTGCATGTGAACATCGGGGGTGTTTGTCTGTCTGTAAGAGAAAGTGTGGAGTGCGTCTCCATTTCAGGCCGCTCCGTGCAAGGAATGCCTGATTCCACCTCATTTTACTGGATTTTTAAAAACACCCTTTCCGCCTGTCTCAGTCAGTTGACCTAAGGGGAGAGACAGACACCAAGCTAACAAGATGAATTTTGTTAGGGAAGCAATTGAAGGGCGGACATATTGACAGACACCAAACACAATTGAATCAAATTAGTCCACGGTGTATTTATTTAGGCCAATTAGTTCCAGGACTAATGTCAGAAAAGAAAATTGCCAATAAACAGCTCACCTCCACAGCACCTCACACCTTTTTTCAGGTGAGCTAAAGGGCATAGTCAGATGCATCCTCAGTCTGACAACAAGTAATTGATTAGACCATTTAAAACATCAAACACTGTAAATTCATTGGCTTTTCAACTTAACAATCAACCCCACAAAGACAGTGTTACGCCAATGGTGCAACAAGCTCTGAAAACTAAGATGATGTGCTCAATAACATGAGAATAACTGGTCCATTTTAAAAGCCAGCCCACCTTTTGAGCCTTTCAGGGAAAACCCTGTTCACTTTAATCAGCAGCAGGTGGCGAGAAAGCCACAGGGGTTGCATTTATTTATCGACAAATTCTATACACGCTGCACAGCTACGTTTACCGATTTGCTTCATACTTGCTCACTTCCTCACTCTCTCTCTCTCTCTCTCTCTCTCTCTCGACTAAACTTGCTAATGATATGCTTCACACAGCAGGCACTGGTAGTACCAACACATCAGTTAGGAGGGCTGAACTGAGAGTTCAGCCCACTTAATTTGAAGAAGACTAAACCCAAAACCCTCAAGTCGCCATCTTTCAGAGCTCAGCTGCCTGTTTCAACATAGAACAAGGTTACACTTGTCTTTTTTAATGCGATCGTGTTTGGCAAACCCTGAGGGGTGGACATCCCAATTGCAGGTATTTCTCACTGAAATAAACGCAAATCAGGAAAAAAAAATAAAAATACTACCCAAGCTAAGTAATAACTGACATATTTTATGTCATAGAACAAAACCTGGAAATCTCTAAAGCTTGTGTTAACCAAATATCTTATTTCAGAAATGTAACCAAAAAACTATTTAACAACTCATTGACTTCGACACGAGGGAACCTGAAGTGCAAAAATCTAATTTACTGGCATCAGGATTCATTCTTGCAGCACTCTATAACCAATATTTAGGCATTTATTTACAATGTATATATTCTCAACTGGATTTTAGTTATTCATTAGGGAGTAATTAACAGATTCAACAGACATCATTGCTATATGTAGAGGAGCTTTGCCTGTTTGTGATTACATAGGAACAAATTGGGCTGTTAAACCCAATTATCTGAAGAAGATCGGTGCTGGATGTCTTCTTGACAAAGAAAAACTGAAATTGAAGTTGCTTTTGCCGAAAATCAGGCCTTCTAGCTTAGGATCATTGTCTTGACTTTGTATTCTTGTTTTAGCCAAGACTCGGTAGCAGGATAACAATGACTTCAAAATTGTGCTGAACTATACTAACTTAAACTGCACAGTGTTCTTATAATACCTTAGTGCTGGCTTCACCACACTGGCTTCTTATGGACTTTAGTATTGAATTCAGAATCCCTCTATGTACTTTTAAGGCGTTGAACAGTTTGGCTCCACTATTTAAGTTGCTGTTCCCATACAGATCCACTAAGCCTCCCAGATCATCAGACTGAGGGCTCCTGGTTGTTTCCTGATTAAAGTTCAAGATTTGTGGTGACTACGCTTTTGCTCTCCTTGTCTCTCTCATATGGTCGGGTCAATTTATTGTCAAAGGGTTCTTATTCATGATTCCTTGCCCTGACTTGCTTTAATTCTTAAAATTATTATTGATGCCTTTTATTTAAATGTTCAATTCAAAAGCTTTTTATGGTATTTTTGTTACTGTCAAACGACCCTGTCTTGCAAATTGCTAAATAATTACAATTTTACTTACATTCTATTCCAACATGAAACCATTTGGCTGTTGGTAGAGACAACGTTTATTTTACGATATCCATGACTCCATCATCTTCAGGAATGTGGTGATTGTGAAGCATTTTAAACTGTAAAAGGTTAAAAGAGAATTTATTTTTATATTCCGTGTCTGCTTGTCATTTTGGTTTTCTGATACTGTGGAGAAATATTATGAAAAAAAACAAGAAACATGGTTTTGTGAAGATTGGACTAGATGTCATTAAGTTAAGATTAAATCGCAAGATTTCCTGCATGGCTTGCAATACCAGGGAAGAAAATGGCAGAAAATGGAGGAAATGATACATCCTGGAAGCTGACCTAAACTTTCAAATCACATCTCAAATAATACAGGATCATCATTCTACAACCTGAGAAATATATCAAAAACTAAAAAAATCACATCGCAAAACTGATTCTGAGGTACTGGTGATGCATTCCTTCCTTGAATATATTAAAATGCTGCAATGCTTTTGTCTCTCAATTATCAATTCAGTCAAAAGGAAAACTTCGACTCATACAGAATTAATTTGGCAGACTTCTGACCGGTAGAAAGAAGCATAATTGCATTACACCAGCACTCAAATCACTCCATTGGCTTCCCATTTAAGGACCCTCTTCAAAATCCTTCTGTTGGTTTTTTAGACACTACATGGTTCAGCTCCACAGTATACTTGCGTCTGCTTCTTTGTTAGATTGTCAGATCAACTGATGTAGTTTAAATTGTGATCATGTCTGCATGGAGCAGGTGGGAGGGGAGGATGGACGGGTCAAACAAACACAGGACTTTTACCCAGATAAACTTTGTTCGGGTCTCATGTGAAACCAGGCCTGCTCCACAAGTACAGTTATTTCTGTAAATTTAGCTTTTTCTAAGCGTCTTGGTCTTTCGTCTACACCAATATAGCGTTTTAAGTCAATTTAAAGAGAGCTTTTTTCAAACTCTGGCCAGGGTGAAGATGTCCAGATACTCTTGTTTCAGTTTTGATGCGTAGACAGGAAAAACAGAGTTTTGGCTTGTTATGCCTCTCCTTTGTGAGGCATCACTAATGAGGCAACATGTTGTGCCAGGGCGGCATAAATACATCCAATAACGGCAAACGTGGAAAAATAATTCTCACAAGGCGTTTAACATGTTTACACATAAATGTACATTAAGTCTTCCACTATATTTAGGAGCAGAGGTGTCGGAATGCACTCCAACACTCTCACGACACAGACTTCGCCGTCAGTGTGTTTGTGTGTGTTGCCAAACCTGCCAACTGGCAATGACAGTGCTTCCACTGGGTTTTCTTTATTTTGATCTGGGCGAAGATTTATTTTAGACAGTGATATGGACGGTATTTTTCTTTTTTGAGAATGAAAAAGGGCTCTCACTAGACTAGACCCAAGTCAACAATGAATTATTTTAATGAGGGTTTGTTACATATCATAGACTTTACCAACAGCATTTGCTTAACAATCATAGTTACCTTACATTACAAACATACTTATTTTAATATAAACCACAATCTTAGTTTTTGAAGAGGTGGGGGTGAGAACATGTTGGTACAAGGGCAGATTAGCCGGAAGGTTAGGTGGTGACTTCTGCTTAAATTAGAATTGTTTTTAACAACAGAAATTAAATAAACTGGTGGTGATTTAATTGATTTTATTTTATACAGGTCAATGAGAGCCCAAATGTATGCAAAGGTTCTTTTGGGCACCTATTTAGGGACAATGAGGACACAAGATCCACTTATACAGTAGTTGGCTGTTGAAAGAAAAAGTAGTTTGAGGGAATGTGCCTGACAGAAATCCCAGACTGCTTGGATGTGAAAGATTTTCAAAAGTTCCCCGATGATCAAACCCTGCATTCATGTCATGATCGTCCTCTGAATGTGTTGACAGCTAGTTCAACCTGAATATGATACTTGAATTTGATATTAGCACAGGAACAGAAAATTGTATTTCAGCTCCAACAAAAGTCAGAAAGAAAGGTATTGCTGGTTGGCACGTAGTTCACATACCTGGGACATTCATAGACACGTGTCATGTGTGTGGTGATAATTCTGTTCATTTGAGTTGAGAATCAGACTGAATGAGGATGGTAAACAACTGCAGGAATGGTCCAGTTTAATTGTTAGCGATTTGGGGCTGTTATCCTCTAATTCTGCATTAAAAATCAGGGAGTTGGCCCAGGTTTGTTTATTTTGAAACCCTTCAGGACAAATCGGTCTGAGGAAGCATGTAAACCACCTGTCAATCACATGGGCTCAACTGAGCCCTATTACTGCCTACAAAATGCAGAGAGAAAGAAACCTATCCACAGCATAGGGGACATGAAATAAGCTCAACAACACGACTCAAATAAACTTGTAGAAGAAAGCTAATTATTCACTGCCTAGTATGTGACTGGTAATTTAAAGCTAAAATCAATTCCACGAGTCAACCAGTGTAAAGTAGCTAAAGGTCTGCATTTATGGTGACTAATCAGTTTGTGACAATATACTGGCTGAAGCTGTTTTTCTTTGCTGGTATGAGTAACAGTTTGATAAGGTTGTATCTTATATATAAATGTTTGGATTTATCACGTTTGCACAGTGAAATTGGAACTTGCTTTAGCAATACTAATTCACCATCTGTGCATGATTAATGTATCTGAGGCTGAACCTGTTGTCTGTTTTTTACATAAAAGGTTTTCTGTCTTTCTTTATTAGGATTTACAAGCATTATTCTTCCTTATACAGTCGAACACACTTATGCACACTGTAGCCACAAAAACACAACAAACAAAACAGCTCATATCATTAAAAAAACTTTTAAATACCCAGAGTAACAACATTGTCATTCCAAACTATAAATCTTCTTCATGTAAATACAATTCATAAAAGTAAATAGTAGTTCTTAATAAACTTAAATGTATGTATTCATCCTGTGCTTTCACATGTTTAATTACAAGAAAACAGGGTATCAAAACCCATTTTTCTACTTTCACCCAGGTTTACATTCTTACACCGTCTTTTCATAGTTTAAACACACACACACACACACACACACACACACACACACACACACACACACACACACACACACACACACACACACACACACACACACACACACACACACACAATACAGTTATGGTTCCTGAAATGTTTGGAGATAATGCTTAATTTTTATACAATAATAATATACATCTGCAATGGATTGACTGTTTTTTGAAGCACACTTCTTTTCGCCTTAGGTAACATGAACCTTCTTTTATCTTTATAGTTAAATTAGTAGCTTGACTTTGATAGTCAAGTGCTAAAATAACCGAAAATGCCTGCATCTAGACAAGAATACAGTACTGATCATTATTGGGTTTGACCTACAGTATAGTGCTAGGAGGGAATTTAACCCCACATAACCATTATGATATGTGGCTGCAAGAGTGCTAGTCGAAAATTCACTTGGCAGTCAGTCCTGAGACACGCCTACGGCCATCCGTATTGTTTGTATAAGTATAAACTAGTTAATAATGTTATATTGAGCATACCAAGTATTTACAGATGTAAGCTTTTACCAGCCTTTAATTCACAGAACTATGAACAAATAATAGTTTGAACAAGAAATGAATTGCCAGCCTAGTTTTAATGAACTAAACAGTTTTTTTCTGAGCTGTACTGATGACATTTCAACATGAGTTAAGGGCATGAGCCTACTTCACATAAAGTTTTGTTGTCAGTAACTTTTATATAACTATAAACTTGCCTCAATATATTCAAATCATTCATTAAGTGACTAACAAAAGCAAACCACACTGACAATTTGACCTTTTTCTTATTGCATTAAAAGCATTCATGGATTTCTTTTGAGCCAGTAAGTATTTTCTTCTGAAAAGACACAAGAAACAAGAAAGTGTGTGGTTTAAAAAGTTAAAAACTAGAATTTATTGTACTGAATCAAATTGTTTAGGCACAGTTTTCAGTACTGAGTCATTAACCTACCAGCTTGCCATGACATTATCGTCTTAAATGGAACATGTTCTTTGTCATTTTTTAACCTTTTATTTTTAATCTGTTGCCTTTGCTTTGAAACATAGCTTGGTTCAAAGTACATGACGTCACAAAGCTTTGTATAATTGTATTTCTGAAACCATTTTTACAAAAGATTTTTTACTTGGATCCTGCTGGTGTGGAATTGGGAAACAGCTGTTTTTGGATAGCTGGTTGGACGTTTTAATGTGAAAAATAATTGCTTGTGCTTCTGATGCTGATGACTTGATAGGTATTAAGAGCTTTTAATTTCTTCTCTCACTTTATCAAATGAATTGCATCCTTTTTATAGTGATGATTATTCCAAAATGAGGCGTTTAGCATTTGAAAAACACTGGCACCTTCTCAAAACTCCTTTTGTGACTTGTATTATCTACATTCTGAATGATGAAGAGGTGGTGTTCTTTCTGTCCAAAGTGAATACATTTCATTTCATCTTGGGGAATACTTGGAGAATATGTGATACTCTTGGTTGAAGGGTGTTTATTTATTCATTATGCCGTTAGATATAACTGATACCTCTTAGTGACTTAGTGAGTTTTAGGCATATATTCAAATATTCTCAAAACTCTTTTTATTTGAACCAACTATTGATATGCACACCTTCAGCCAGAGAAGAAAACTAATTGCTGTTTGCTTGCATTCAAAACCGGCCTATATGGCTCTTGTGAATCAAAGACCAAGGAGCTGGACAAAAACATTTTTTCCTTGTTTTCTGAACTCCCAGGGGTGATGACAAAGCAGTACATGTACCACAGTGCTGTGAGATAATTGGGCTACAGTTGGGCAAAGCCTGTCACTGACCCGTGCACCTGAGAAAGGCTTGTGTCACATATTTGGTGTCAAAATGTAAGTCGCTCCACAGTTTAAATTGCATTACTTTCCTTTTTCTTGTAGAAAAACGGAATACGATTTCCTGCTCTAATATTTATGTACTTTAAAATTAAATTCACCTTGTCTCACTTGTTGCCAACATTTCTATACTAGAGGAAATGACTGGTTTTGTCCAGTACTGTTAACGAAAAAAAAATTGAATTCAGCTTCATTTTACATTTACTGTTACATGTACTGGTACTGTAGTTTGATCTTTGTGCCCAGGCCCCAAAATGTATTTGTCATATCACCTTGGTACCAGCGGCCATGCAGACAAGGGCACCAGCTGGGATGCTGCTATTGTTAGCTGTTGCTTTCTACCATCTGTGATTGTGAGCTGAGATTAAAGGACTACCTGTTGGTGTTGAGTTATGGCGGTCTGGCCATTTGCTGTTGCCTTAACTGGACCCATGAGAGACAGAGAAACAGCTTACACTAGCTAGACCCATGCTGGAGTGTCAGATAAGTCAGAATAGGTCTAGTGGCAATCAGGGATAATTTTAGCAAGGTAAAGTAACTTGCTCCAATTTTCAGTGCGGAATGTTGTACACGAGACGAAAGTAGACAAAGCAAAGGTGCTTAAAGATACGACGGTGTTGCCATGGTTTTGTATTCACCGGCTCACATCACCACAGTCTTGTAAAAGTAGATGTGAGAGGAGGGGTGTTCATATGTTTGCAATCTGCAACCGCACCACTAGATTCAACTTTCGTAGTAATTTGCCTCTGCACTATACTTTTGCTCTGGTTTATGCTTTTAGATGCTTGTTTAAGAAAGAAGATGCACTGATGACTTCTGGTGACTAGTAGTTCTCTTGAATACCTATGTTGAATACACTTATTGTAAGTCGCTTTGGATAAAAGCGTCTGCTAAATGACTGTAATGTAAATGTAATGTAACTAAGCCAATGGTACCAGCCCTGCGTGGTACTTTTGAAAAGGTAGACAAAGCATCTTGTATTTTCTTTGTATATGTAATCAAGCGATAAAGAAAATGTCAAGCAGATTGTGTGGCTGGTTGCACAGGTGCTAAAGATGATTATGTCAAAACCCAGTATCAGAGGATTACCTTCATAATGTATCTCTTAGCCAATCAGAGTTGCACATTAAACCAGCAAAAGTATACCTGCCCTAAAAATCCCAGAAAAGGACCTTTAAGATCAGCAGGACAGAATTGCAGTGGAGCTCAGCTGCAAACAGAGAGGGAGAGTGTTGCCAGTGATTGCTGATTGTCTGTGTACTCAGGGGGATTGCTGATATTACAGGGTTTTATACATATCAGCTCTGTTGTTATTTTGTAGGCCTGATGGATGGTTGTTTGCAGCGGTCATTTTTTAGCCTTGGCTTTCACTCTAAAAGCAGCATATGTGTGAAGACGCGCGTTTGAAGGCGGCTTTGTGAGAGTGTGTGTACGTGTGCCTGCGTGCTTCTTGTGTGCGAGTGTGTTAAAAGCCGAACGACAGTCCCAATGATTGATGCTACATGTAAAACTAAAACCGGCCCCGCCTGAACACTGTAATACATTACACTTGATGACAACAACGTGTCCTGAGATGACAGCAGGGCGCGCCCCAATACCAATAAATCCATATTTCCCCTTGTGCTCTGCTCATTTACTCTCTTTTCTTCCTGCCGAGGCATCATCGCCAAGTAACACAAGAGCAGGTTTTATCCTGCTTTACAGAAGAGGAGAGCAATTTCTGAGAGAGAGGGGAAAATGAGAGAGCAAATTTTTCAGTGGGGAGAGAGGGAGGCTCAGAGTGAGAGAGAAAGCGCTAGCGATATATCACTGAAACCAGTGGTTGTTCGATTTTTTCACTTCAACTGTCAGTATTATTTACAAAAAAATCTGTCCACACCGAACTGGATACAGCAAAGAACAGCTTCTCAGACATAGTTTTGTTCCTTGTAAATGGGGGTCAATAGAAGGGCAGCCATATAACATGAACACAAATACAATGCTGATGTTACATTCTGGCACTAACACAGCTACCCACCAGATAATGCTGTTCTATACACTCTCATTGGGCAAGCTGTTGTATGGTCATAGTGGATGCAGGTATATGTCAGCTCAGGCCGTGCAGTTTTCATGCTTGCCTGTCCGCGTCTAAACACACAAGTTTAGTCTCACACAAATGGTTTATATGGCTTTCTCGAATCTGATTTTGTCAGTATGCAAAAGGAATACTGTTTTACCTGCACTCGCTGTGTGCAAAGCATTCTTGATCTGCCTTTCTCTTTCATCCAGCGGCTCATTTTAACTGTCAGCACACTGAGTGTCATTTGATGTCAAGCTTTATTCTGTTTAGGTTGCTTGCTGGGTTGCTCTTTTGTACGCTAGAACTGTCAAAATTATATTGTAAGCATTGTACCTCCAGCCTACCCTAAAATCATATTCACACAGCGCTTTATCTTCAGTTAGGTCTGCTTGAGTAGGCAAGGGCCCCTGAGCAAAATACATTAAAGTACTGAGCTACGTGTTTTCACTATATGCTGAGAAGAACTCAAACTCTTTGGACTCGCTTTGAACTTCAGTATGTGCACTTTAAAGGGACATGACTGGGGCGTATTTTCAAAAGTTTTATTGTGACTTGGACTGAGACTCATGCAGAGCAGAACCAAAGTTTTAATGACTAGACAACAACACTTTACTGCTGTACAAGACTGCAGATATACTGGCAAATGGCTGTCTCTGAACATGCTAGAATGGTTTCCAACACAAACATACATCAAAGCTTTCAAATCTACATGGGTGTAGACATGCAGGAACACACAGGTAAATGCAAAAGCAAAGCATGAAAGCCCCCACAAACACACTCACATCCAAATCACATCTTAAATATGCATACATTCACATGTTAGAGGGAAGATTCCTTTGCGCGCAGAAACACACAAACACACTTAGACACATGCAGTGATCTGTCATCCTTGTTGTTGTTTTTCTGCCTTGCCTTTCATGTTCAAAGCTTAGCGTGTGATTCCTGCATCTCCGCTGAGGATAGAGGGAGAGAGCATAATCTGTGTGACGGGGTAGAGGTGAAGAAAGAGAAAAAGAGGTGGCAGAACGAATGAAAGGCAAGAGAAAATGTTTAATTGAGCAACCTTGGCGATCTCACATCCTCATAACACGATTAAGTCTAACCTGGCATCTAAATATGGAAGAGGGATATGTTCCTGTAGGTTACTGTTGCCACAGGCCTCCGTATTTAACATGATAATATTTCATAATATTTGTTGATTGCTTATTACATGTAGGTGGATGCAAGCAGGGTGTTTCTGCAGCTGCTCAAGCTCTCAACAGAACAACACTGAGGCCACATCTAAATGAGAAACACTCTCAGCAAGTCAAGAAGACCTTTATTCAAGACTTACAACGTGAAAGAAAAATGCCCCGGCAGTAAAATGATGGCGGAGTATGGACGTGATCGTTCCGTTTCACCTCAGATTGTAGCCATCAACACAACCATCAGCGGTGATGATGGGTCAGTAGAGCCTGTGTGACCATAATAAACAGAGTCAGCGTGAAGTAGAGATGATCCCCGGCAGATATTAACAGCAAAAAGGCTCCAGATTCATCTCTCTGTCCTCGCTGACACACACACATACATAAACACATACACATTCACACTCGCTGCTCCTCTGGCGCAAGGCCAAACTCAGCAGCAACGGGGCAGAGTGACAGAAGCAGCAGTTGGCAGAATATCAGCAAATTGCAGCACATGAATGGGAGAACATCAGAGTGTGTATGTGTGGGTCCGTGTGTGTGTGCGTGCAAGCATGCCACATGCTACATGTGTATATGTGTGTGTTTTGACAAAGACAGCTGGGCTTTAAACAGGAGCGGGCTGTTGGATAAATCAATCAGGCAGTGGGATGGCCACCATCTCCCCTGTTACCCAGCAGAAAGGACCCCTATTCTTGTGCCCAGGACACATCTCAGTGTGTGTGCGTGTTGGTGAATATCGGCCTGCTGGGTATTTGTCAGCAGGTGTGTAAGGATCCTGCTGTGGACCGCACGATAGTCGACTTTCTAGCGATCAGAACACCCTCTTTCTCATCAAACCTTTTCCTTGTCAGATCAATATCGCTGTTGTTTGGTCTTCACCCACTCTTTTTGTTGATTTCTCCCCTTTTTTTGTTTGTGTTATGAGCATTATTAGGAGAAGAGTTCAGGAGCCAGAACCAGAAATAAATTGCTAATCAAAAAAGGTTTGAAGTCTGTTTTTAAATATTTCATTTGTTGTGATTTTCGTAGATGGGGATTTGTGTTCCGGAGAAAAATTTAATTGAGCAGAAAGCCTGTTCTCACATAATTTTAACCTTGGTCTTAGGAGTGCAAACAGTCAAGGAATCATCCAATGTGAGGTTTAGGTGAGCAACCCAGTAGTACACTATCATAGCAGAACTATTATAAATATATTGTAATTCCATAAAACTCTAGTAGCAATCCCAGAGAACACTGCATAATAGGAGTCCGACATTGAAAAAATAAAAGCATGGACCAAGTCTAACGTAGGGATGATAAGGAACAGAGTCAGGCAATGTTCTGGAGGTGTTTTAATGGTTTTAATGGTTTTAATGGTCTAATGAAGGGAGGGTTTACATTTAGATGCTAGATTAGCAAAAGATAATCCTAGTAAGAAAAAGGAGAGGCATGTTATGCCAGCTAAGAGCTCCTCAGTCTTGTAGATGTGTTATCTGCACATTTTTATGTTTAACTTGGTGTCATCTGAATAATGGTGGGAGGACAACCCCTATCTGTCCATGACACGGAAAAAGGTGCATGTAAAGATGATGAAATGTGACTGAGGACTATATCTTGTGGAACACATCGTGACATTGTATAAGTGGTTTATGTGACCACACAGGGAACATTTGCAAATCTGCACGATGAATAGGAAGTAAATCTCTCAATGGTACTGTAGTTCAATCTGAATTTCAGAGAATCTTGAGCAGCATCTTATTTTTCATGCTATCAAAAGCAGCTCTCATTGTGTGTCCAGCAGAGCGTTTTCTTTTTTGTGTCACATTTCCATTTTCCAAAAGTCAAAATTGACACAGTGATACAGTCAAAGGCACAGTTTGAACTTAAAGGTTTGGGATTCGCAAAAAGAATCTTGAGGCAATGTAATGTGCTTTCAGCAATAGTTGACTTTGGTCCTGTTATTGAGTAATTTCTTCATGTATTGAGCTTCCTTTTACACAGGCAGCTATTTGACTTACATCAATTTCCTAATCAGAAATGTACAACTAAAATTGACTCTCCTTCTTACTTCTGGTGATGTCCAACATGCATTGAAAACCCTCAGAGATGTAGATTGTTGTGCAATTTATTAATAATTTTGACAATAATTCAGTCATTTGTAAGGGGAGTATTTTCCTGGAAAAAAAAATTCTGAAATGCCATAAAAGATGACAACTCATAGCAAATTGACTAGTATAACATATTGTAATTGGGTACATGGAAATACAATGTGAGCAACCATTTATGCAATCTTTAAAATGTTTGTGCTTTCACACTCAACATTTTAAACTTTGGGTTGGTTAAATAGAACTGGGGTCCGTTTGCCCAGTTTTTAAGGTTAATTTGGGTTAGTGGGAAAGCTGACAATCGGACTCTGGTGCTGATGAAACAACTGAACTGAGACCACCTGCAACATTGGGTCTCGGCAAGCTTCCTTTCTGTGGTGTGAAAGCTAATGAACCAACTAAAGGATTTTATGATAGCAGCTAAGTGACTTTAGCATGATTTCAAAAGCTAAACCCCTAATATATCCATACGCTGATCGTAAAATAAGTTCAGGAAACTATCTATTGATCTGCATTTAAGGCCATATAAGCACGTCAGAAGTTTTCCCTGATTATTAAGTTAAAAGTTGTTTTACATTAAAAAGTGTGTGATAGCAATCTCAGAGTAATATGCCTCATGTACGTTCACCCCGGGACAACTGGACGTTGTTAGTCCCAAACTATCCAGTCGTCTGGTAGCATGCAAAGGGGCTTTTGTAAAGTTCTGTGTCTACTGTTATCCATCATAATATGCAATAAGTTTAGAGTCCGATAATACTAATAATGCCTTAATCAATTATTAATAAAAATAACATACATTTACACACAAGAGCATTAAAGTGCTAGATTCTCTACGGTCAGTCACAGGAATTTCATTTCCCCTCATGGGTCCTGATGAAACTGTCCAATCAACAGGTTACCTGTCTGTCTGTATATCGTTGTTTACTCCTCTTGGTCCATTTCTTAAAAAGTCAGTGTGAACAGGACCAGAACCAAGATGCACAATGTATATTTTTTTCCCTTGGTATGGACCAAATGAACCAAACAGGTATCAAAGCACACTAAAAGTCTACATTCATGCTAGGGGCTCTGTGAGCTGGACTGGCACAGCAATGCTTTAATGCTGACAAGATTCATTGTCACTAGCTATGTTATTTGCTCACTATTTCATCCTGAACTTAGCAGTTGAAGTACCATTCAAATGCAGATCCATACGTACATCAGTGAGTGGTGCATTACCTTTCAAAAGCCACTTCAGTGTCAATGGTGATTCAATAACCAACCTTCAGTTCACTTTAAAAATGTGTAGACAAAGATTCAATTCTATGTTATGAACACCTCTTGTGGAAATATTAATATAACAACATGCTGATATGTTGCAGGTATAATGCTAATCGTGTTCTTGTCTTAGCTTGTTAGCATGCTAACATATGTGCAGATGAGAGGCTGAACGTCATTCATTTTGCGCCACTTTGGTTTATAATCAAAAGTGGTAGGCAAACAGAAATTTTGATATTCTTACATTAAAACTCATGGGATCACTGAAGTTATTACAATTCATTCTGAGTGGGACATGACAGCTGACAAACAATAATCAACAAACCTTGCTAGCAGTTTTAATAACAATTGTTTTAATGATCAACACAAAGGGTTGATATAACATTTTAAAGGACTCCCCACACCCATGACTGGGATAAAATACTTCAATCATACGGCACCTCTAGACTTTGCAAGCGTTAATGGACGGAATGGATCACATTCTGACAATAAAACGGGTCATTTCGGAGGCTTGTGACGCTCGGAAAAATGTATTCACTATTTTATGGCCACCTCTTTTTCCAATTATTGTGTATGGGTGTGTATACCCCATCTTGTTTCCTGGGGGCTCGGTGTGTCCTTGTTAAACCCATTGTTACTATCAATACAAGGAGCTACTCGAAACATTGCCTTACAGCGGTGTCTGTTAATGGAAATGTAATTAGTTCTTCCGTGGTTGGATAAATGAAATGTGAATGAATGACTATCTACTCTCTATTCATTCCATTTGTTGAGATTTATATCCTTGTTGAATCAATGCAAATTAAACTTTCTTTCTGCTGTCTACAAACCCAGGACTTATTTACAGTCAAGGTTATAGTGTGTAAATCCCATCACTTCAACATTAAAGGGTGACTTTGTATTAAAGAATGTTCATAGCTAGAGCATCGTCTCAAATTCTTGCAATATAAAGACGTCAACTTCACACTACCTGCATGGAAATTTAATCATCCTGCCATATCCTTGGCCAAGCCAGTGCAACCTGTTACAAAAGCAGGGTTCTTAGTCAGCCACCTGTTGCTATGGTAACAAAGACTGACTATCAGATAGGTAGTATACTGAGAAATAAATTTCCTCTCGGACAGCATGCATTCTCTTTTGTTTATGCCAGGGACATTTCTCTACTTGAGGAGAAGATTAAAAGCAGAGCCAAGGAGTGAGAGGTTGTGGGGAAAAGTTATGGAGGGCCACTGAAGAGCAGGTTGGCCCACTTGAACAGATAGAATATGGTTCTTACTACATTAAAGAGACACTCATGTAGAAAGACACATGTTCTCCCTCTGTAACTTGCTTCGTTGTGCTGTTATGCCCATTCACAAAAAAAATGGCTCTCTTTTCTTTTCTCACTCCTTCTTTCCTTCAACTTGTGACTGAAGAGGCTTATGATGTGCCGTTGCTGAGGTTATTGGTGTCACCTGCACTCTCCTTCGTCTCATCTTGGCTGAATCTCTCTCTTGTTGTCGCTCTCCCTCTGCTTCACTCTCTCTTACAGGTGGCCCAACATTTTCCCTCTCCAAGCAGTGTGATATTCATGTTTATCTTTAAGTGTGTCTCTCCTTCTGTTTTGACACCTGCACAGTGTCAAGGACACGCAAAAATGACTGTGGTAGTGGCAGCCAGTGCTGAAGATCCAAAAAGCTTTGATGGCGTTTCATGCAGACCTCAAAAACTTTGGCAGACCTTGCACATCAAAGAGACAGTCGAGATATATTTTAGATGGTCCAAGTCCACCACCTTGTTTATTTTCTACCAGGGAACAAAGTTTCCTGTGTTACCTGTTGCTATTGGCAAGTCTTTAATATGAGTGAATCATGAATACAGGTTCTTTCTCATTCATGACTATCTTAGCCATGCCTCTTGGACCACATTCATACCTTTTTCCA
Organism: Anoplopoma fimbria; assembly: GCF_027596085.1. Classification (NCBI taxonomy): domain Eukaryota; kingdom Metazoa; phylum Chordata; class Actinopteri; order Perciformes; family Anoplopomatidae; genus Anoplopoma; species Anoplopoma fimbria. Next base: position 29,380,232 of record NC_072457.1, on the reverse strand, counting down.
GCTTCCCACTCACCTCCCTTCCGACCTAGTTTATCTGGTTCATTCTGTGCTACCTACATATCCATCCAAATCAAAGTAAAGAAGTTGTTGGTTTGATGTCTGGTGATGTTGTTTTTTTGTCCTTTAAATGAATAGTTCAACATTTTAGATACACACTTTACTTATATTTACACAATGTATTTGCTGTCTTGCAGAAAGTAGGATAAGAGTATTGATACCATTCTGATGAAGTCATGTAGGTAAGTAAGTAAGGAGCTAGAGATGGAGGCTGTCTGCATAAAGACTGGAAGCAGAATCAGTAAACCTGGCTCCCTGCAAAGGTAGAAAATATGCCAACTAATGCATCTAATACTCATTGGGAGTTGAATTCTGTTAATATTTCTTGGCGAACCACAGCTGGCAGCAGTGACTTCCTGGAAGTCTTGTTGAATTTGCAAAGAAAACAATAGGGATGCTACCCAGAAGGGCTCGACAGATGGATAAATTGTTGTTCCTCAAGAAACAGTTACTTTATCTAACTTCCTTTAAAACCACATATTGTCAATTTTGTTTGATTATGGGTGAGCAGACATCAGTCATTATGTTAATGTTTGGGCTTTAGCCTTACTAATAGGCGCATTTAAAACTTTGCTCAGTCAATATCACAATACCAGAAATTTCATAGTCGTTACCAAAACCAGTGGAATTCCACAATTCTCGATACCCAATTTGATACCACTGTAAAAAAATAATCCAAAGCAATAAATCCCTCATACATCAACATACACTCCTTTATTACCGTTTGCATTCATTTTTTTTTTGTGCAAATTTATCTATATTCTCTGTAATCAGCCTGAAGTTTCTTGGCAAAAACAAAATTTTACAAGATTGCATTTGAACACATCTTGATAATGTTAGATCGCTTAATACTCATTGTACTGAACAGAACTTGAAAAATCATAATGTAACTCAATGCAGCATTCGTACTGTTGGGATCTTGTAGAAGAATGTTTGGTTATTAGCAAATAGGAATGAATGTGAATTGTAATACATATAAAATGTATGTAAGCGAAAAAATGATGAGTAACTTTGAGCGTTGTATGGCGATATGTTGCTGTGGTATCATTGGGAGTTGTCTGGGTTTTTGTCTTACCACTTAAGCACTTTCACAGTGTGTTTTCAGTTCGGGAAAGTTTATTATAATATTGCCGTTGCCTAAAAATCCCAGTGACTGCTTCAACTTGTTATATAAATACTTACTTACATACAGTCTGGGTGCTATATCCCACAAGATTTGCTAATGGTGGAAGGGAACCAAAAATGTTAAACAAACAGATGAGAGGCAATGGAGAACCTGATTTCCCCCTCTGTCATAACTCTGTGGCATGGAGCAAAGCTGAGCTATGCTACTGTACCACGCTGTAGTTGTGTGTGTGGGTTAGTCAAAGTAAAGAGGATCCTAACTGCTGCGAAAAAAGACACAACAACTGTTCCTTTTATGTCTCAGATACCCAGCAGGCGAACTCTGCTTTGTCGGCTGTGGCGCTGGTCCTTTAACTGATAAAATGCAGCCCACTGGCTTTACACGAAACTAACACAAGTAGGGGCTCCATGGCCTGGGACACCACAATCAATGTAACGTGTTAAACACAGAAACAAGCAGCAAGCACAACAATTGAGGTAGTCTAAACACAGCATTTAACAGGACTCTGTGGTTCATTAAATTCACAACACAAAATAAAGCTTACAATACAATTAAGCTTACATCAAAGACATGGATATTGACCTAGCTCTTTACAGACAAAAGCCTCTTACTTGAGATCGCTTTGCGTCGCAATTAAGATGTGTTTTAGTCTGTTGGTGTGTCCAGTGAAGTTTCCTCAAAACTCAAACAATAAAAAGGAGCGTTGTATCGTTAACAGCAGCTGGTTCTTCAATGTCAGAAGAGAAAAACTGCGGAAATCAACTAAACTGGAACTGAACAGGTCATAGGAGTTATCCTTATTTCACCTATGGCACAGTGAGGTTTTTCTTCTGCAGGAAGCGTGGCAGCATCAAATTTCACACCTGCAATGTCTTGCAGGTTTTTTTCTTTGTTCCATCGTTCAGGTTTTTGCTTTTACATGGTGAGGTCCTAACAGCACGTTAGTATCTAGTTCTGTTGTTTAGCCTAGCAGGACCTTGCTGCCCACTGGCTGCTAACAGCTAATGTAACTGTTGCTTCTCTTGCCAGTTTCTACATGGATTTGTGGGTCACAATGTAGCATTGTCAGAGACATTTTCTATCGTCTTCGGGACAACTGGACGTTGTTAGTCTCAAGCCCTGATCCCTGGAACCACGTTTTTAGAATTTTGGCTTCAACTTGGTAGCCAAGTTTCGGTTCATGTGACATTCTTATGTCAGGCTAGCTGCTTCACGTATTTATGATGCTGAACTAATCACCTCCTGGTCTTAGCTCCACACTTAACACATTGACAGGAGAGTGTCATCAATCCTGTCTTGGCAAGTAAGTGAACATGAGTATTTTAGAACTGTGGAAAATAGGTGCAGAGTTGAGCGTTGTGATTGATTATGTAATCAGTCACACAATCAATCACAATAAGTTTAAAACCAATGTTTGTTGTTGAAAAATATTAAATAAGTATTTATCAAAATAAAGGTCTCCATACTATGATTTCACTCATACAACAGTGTACGTTTTTATACAAGGAACCCCCAAAAAATAAGAGATTGTTTTCATTGGATCATTCCAATTGTGAAGCAGCCCTCTGCGAAATCTCTAAGCATAATCCTTGTTTTCAAATGCTCATCTATTTGAAGTAGATCATATCTGTTTGAAGAAATATTTGACAGCTTAAGTACAGTTATGCACACCGCTGAACTACATGTCACTGCTAGTAATGATTTCTACTATGATCTCTTATTTTAAAAGAACTCCTGAATGTTATACGCTTGAAATTTAAAACGCAGTGTTTGAGTCTAACTTTCTTTAATGCAACGCCTTGCAATACTTCAAGGAGTTGTTTATGTTGGGTGTGGATTCCCAGTCTGACCTTGAACTGATAATATAACTATTCACACAGTTGAGCTGAAGTAAACAGAGTATGTTTTTTTTTACATTATTAAGCCATAAAAGTCTAATAGCACACCTATTTGCATAGATACATTTTAGGTAAATTGAGCAAAACATGTTGTTTCTATACTAAACAAAGTCAAGGGTTTGTTTTGTGGTGGAGGTGTAAAATTTGGTGAAAATAACCACTGAATAATTCACACACACACAAACACACCTACACACACAGACACACACATAGCGTCAAAAGAATTGTTGTCATCAAAATGATACATCGACACAAAAACACTGTGCATCTCAGGAGAAATGTTTATTTTCAGAAACTGTCTTTTTCGCTTTCTCTCGCTCTCCTTCAAAGATCCTTCCCTCACCCAAACTGAGCGAGTTGGTGCCTTGCCACCGTGGAGAGTTTGAAAGTTAAAAGACGGTGTTTATTGTTTCTAAAGGAATATGAGAATACACAGACATTTTCTGCCACTGCTGTCTTTTTGAAGTGCAATCTTTGTTTATCTTTCTGCAGGGTTTTAGTTTGCATTGGAGAATACTTAAATGGAATGCGCTTACGCTTTAGTATGAAATAAACATAAAATGTGATATGATGTGCTCTCTTCATAATTGCACTGTGCCCGGCCTTATCTTTTTTCAAAGATGCAATTATTGAAAATAAATTGGACATGATACATAATAACAAAAATAAACCAGATTAGCAGAGATATACCAATAACACCAATTGTTTTACTCATCAGAACAATATTCCAATAGTGTCTTATGGAAACAGATTC